>NW_026779028.1:0-300000 GCF_030144855.1 Hypanus sabinus
GGAGCCTGAAGACACACACTCAGCGATTCAGGAACAGCTCCTTCCCCTCTGCTAACAGGGAGGAGGTACAGGAGACTGAAGACACACACTCAACGATTCAGGAACAGCTTCTTCCCCTCTGCCATCAGGGAGGAGGTACAGGAGCCTGAAGACACACACGCAACGATTCAGGAACAGCTTCTTCCCCTCTGCCATCAAGGAGGAGGTACAGGAGCCTGAAAACACACACCCAGCGATTCAGGAACAACTTCTTCCCCTCTGCCATCAGGGAGGAGGTACAGGAGCCTGAAGACACACACTCAACGATTCCGGAATGGCTTCTTCCCCTCTGCCACCAGGGAGGAGGTACAAGAGCCAGAAGACACACACTCAACGATTCCGGAAAAGCTTCTTCCACTCAGCCACCAGTGAGGAGGTACAGGAGCCTGAGGACATACACACAGCGATTCAGAATCAGCTACTTCCACTCTGCCATCACGGAGCAGGTACAGGAGCCTGAAGACACACACTCAACGATTCAGGAACAGCTTCTTCCCCTCTGCCATCAGCTAGGAGGTACAGGAGCCTGAAGACACACACTCAACGATTCAGGCACACCTTCTTCCCCTCTGCCATCAGCGAAGAGGTACAGAAGCCAGAAGACACACACTCAGTGATTCAGAAACAGCTTCTTACGCTCTGCCATCAGTGAGGAGGTTCAGGAGCCTGAAGACACACACTCAACGATTCAGGAACAGCTTGTACCCCTCTTCCATCAGGGAGGAGGTACAGGAGCCTGAAGACACACACTCAGTGATTCAGGAACAGCTTCTTCCGCTCTGCCATCAGGGAGGAGGTACAGGAGCCCGGAGATACACACTCAGCGATTCAGGTACAGCTTCTTCCCCTCTGCCATCAGGGAGGAGGTACAGGAGCCTGAAGACACACACTCGGCGATTCAGGAACAGCACCTTCCCCTCTGCCATCAGGGAGGAGGTACAGGAGCCTGAAGACACACACTCAGCGATTCAGGAACAGCTCCTTCCCCTCTGCCATCACGGAGCAGGTACAGGAGCCTGAAGACACACACTCAGTGATTCAGAAACAGCTTCTTACCCTCTGCCATCAGTGAGGTGGTTCAGGAGCCTGAAGGCACACACTCAACGATTCAGGAACAGCCTGTACCCCTCTTCCATCAGGGAGGAGGTACAGGAGCCTGAAGACACACACTCAGTGATTCAGGAATAACTTCTTCCCCTCTGGCATCAGGGAGGAGGTACAGGAGCCTGAAGACACACTTTCAACTACTCCGGAACAGCTTCTTCCGCTCTGCCATCAGGGAGGAGGTACAGGAGCCTGAAGACACACACTCAGAGATTCAGGAACAGCTTCTTCCGCTCTGCCATCAGGGAGGAGGTACAGGAGCCTGAAGACACACACTCAGTGATTCAGGAACAGCTTCTTCCCCTCTGCCATCAGCTATGGAGGTACAGGAGCCTGAAGACACACACTCAACGATTCAGGCACACCTTCTTCCCCTCTGCCATCAGCGAAGAGGTACAGAAGCCAGAAGACACACACTCAGTGATTCAGAAACAGCTTCTTACGCTCTGCCATCAGTGAGGAGGTTCAGGAGCCTGAAGACACACACTCAACGATTCAGGAACAGCTTGTACCCCTCTTCCATCAGGGAGGAGGTACAGGAGACTGAAGACACACACTCAGTGATTCAGGAACAGCTTCTTCCGCTCTGCCATCAGGGAGGAGGTACAGGAGCCCGGAGATACACACTCAGCGATTCAGGTACAGCTTCTTCCCCTCTGCCATCAGGGAGGAGGTACAGGAGCCTGAAGACACACACTCGGCGATTCAGGAACAGCACCTTCCCCTCTGCCATCAGGGAGGAGGTACAGGAGCCTGAAGACAAACACTCAGCGATTCAGGAACAGCTCCTTCCCCTCTGCCAACAGGGAGGAGGTACAGGAGACTGAAGACACACACTCAACGATTCAGAAACAGCTTCTTCCCCTCTGCCATCAGGGAGGAGGTACAGGAGCCTGAAGACACACACGCAACGATTCAGGAACAGCTTCTTCCCCTCTGCCATCAAGGAGGAGGTACAGGAGCCTGAAAACACACACCCAGCGATTCAGGAACAACTTCTTCCCCTCTGCCATCAGGGAGGAGGTACAGGAGCCTGAAGACACACACTCAACGATTCCGGAATGGCTTCTTCCCCTCTGCCACCAGGGAGGAGGTACAAGAGCCTGAAGACACACACTCAACGATTCCGGAACGGCTTCTTCCCCTCCGCCACCAGGGAGGAGGTACAGGAGCCTGAGGACACACACACAGCGATTCAGAATCAGCTACTTCCACTCTGCCATCACGGAGCAGGTACAGGAGCCTGAAGACACACACTCAACGATTCAGGAACAGCTTCTTCCCCTCTGCCATCAGCTAGGAGGTACAGGAGCCTGAAGACACACACTCAACGATTCAGGCACACCTTCTTCCCCTCTGCCATCAGCGAAGAGGTACAGAAGCCAGAAGACACACACTCAGTGATTCAGAAACAGCTTCTTACGCTCTGCCATCAGTGAGGAGGTTCAGGAGCCTGAAGACACACACTCAACGATTCAGGAACAGCTTGTACCCCTCTTCCATCAGGGAGGAGGTACAGGAGCCCGAAGACACACACTCAGTGATTCAGGAACAGCTTCTTCCGCTCTGCCATCAGGGAGGAGGTACAGGAGCCCGGAGATACACACTCAGCGATTCAGGTACAGCTTCTTCCCCTCTGCCATCAGGGAGGAGGTACAGGAGCCTGAAGACACACACTCGGCGATTCAGGAACAGCACCTTCCCCTCTGCCATCAGGGAGGAGGTACAGGAGCCTGAAGACACACACTCAGCGATTCAGGAACAGCTCCTTCCCCTCTGCCAACAGGGAGGAGGTACAGGAGACTGAAGACACACACTCAACGATTCAGAAACAGCTTCTTCCCCTCTGCCATCAGGGAGGAGGTACAGGAGCCTGAAGACACACACGCAACGATTCAGGAACAGCTTCTTCCCCTCTGCCATCAAGGAGGAGGTACAGGAGCCTGAAAACACACACCCAGCGATTCAGGAACAACTTCTTCCCCTCTGCCATCAGGGAGGAGGTACAGGAGCCTGAAGACACACACTCAACGATTCCGGAATGGCTTCTTCCCCTCTGCCACCAGGGAGGAGGTACAAGAGCCTGAAGACACACACTCAACGATTCCGGAAAAGCTTCTTCCCCTCCGCCACCAGGGAGGAGGTACAGGAGCCTGAGGACACACACACAGCGATTCAGAATCAGCTACTTCCACTCTGCCATCACGGAGCAGGTACAGGAGCCTGAAGACACACACTCAACGATTCAGGAACAGCTTGTACCCCTCTTCCATCAGGGAGGAGGTACAGGAGCCTGAAGACACACCCTCAATAATTCAGGAACAGCTTCTTGCCCTCTGGCATCAGGGAGGAGGTAAAAGAGCCTGAAGACACACTTTCAACTACTCCGGAACAGCTTCTTCCCCTCTGCCATCAGGGAGGAGGTACTGGAGCGTGAAGACACAAAGTCAGTGATTCAGGAAAGGCTTCTTCCCCTCAGCCATCAGGGTGCAGGTACAGGAGCCAGTAGACACACACTCAACGATTCAGGAGTAGCTTCTTCCCCTCTGCCATCAGGGAGGAGGTACAGGAGCCTGAAGACACACCCTCAACAATTCAGGTACAGCTTCTTGCCCTCTGCAATCAGGGAGGAGGTACAGGAGCCTGAGAACACACTCAATGATTCAGGAACAACTTCTTCCCCTCTGCCATCAGGGAGGAGGTACAGGAGCCTGAAGACACACACGCAACAATTCAGGAACAGCTTCTTCCCCTCTGCCATCAAGGAGGAGGTACAGGAGCCTGAAAACACACACGCAGCGATTCAGGAACAGCTTCTTCCCCTCTGCCATCAGGGAGGAGTTACTGGAGCCTGAAAACACACACTCAGCGATTCTGGAACAGCTTCTTCCCCTCTGCCATCATGGAGGGGGTATAGGAGCCTGAGGACACACACTCAACGATTCAGGAACAGCTTGTACCCCTCTGCCATCAGGGAGGAGGTGCAGGAGCCTGAAGACACACCCTCAATAATTCAGGAACAGCTTCTTGCCCTCTACAATCAGGGAGGAGGTACAGGAGCCTGAAAACACACACTCAGTGATTCAGGAATAACTTCTTCCCCTCTGCCATCAGGGAGGAGGTACAGGAGCCTGAAGACACACTCTCAACGACTCCGGAACAGCTTCTTCCCCTCTGCCATCAAGGAGGAGGTACAGGAGCCTGAAAACACACACTCAGTGATTCAGGAACAACTTCTTCCACTCTGCCGTCAATGAGGAGGTACAGGAGCCTGAAGACACACTCTCAACGAATCTGGAACAGCTTCTTCCCCTCTGCCATCAGGGAGGAGGTACAGGAGTCTGAAGACACACACTCAACAATTGAGGAACAGCTTCTTCCCCTCTGCCATCAGGGAGGAGGTACAGGAGCCTGAAGACACACACTCAACGATTCCGGAACGGCTTCTTCCACCCTGCGGTCAGGGAGGAGGTACAGGAGCCTGAAGACACACACTCAGTGATTCCGGAACGGCTTCTTCCCCTCTGCCTTCAGGGAGGAGGTACAGGAGCCTGAAGACACACACTCAGTGATTCCGGAACGGCTTCTTCCCCTCTGCCTTCAGGGAGGAGGTAAAGGAGCCTGAAGACACACACTCAACGATTCAGGAACGGCTTCTTCCCCTCTGCCATCAGGGAGGAGGTACAGGGGCCTGAAGACACACACTAACGATTCCGGAACAGCTTCTTCCCCTCTGCCTTCAGGGAGGAGGTACAGGAGCCTGAAGACACACACTCAGTGATTCCGGAACAGCTTCTTCCCCTCTGCCATCAGGGAGGAGGTAAAGGAGCCGGAAGACACACTCTCAATGCTTCCGGAACGGCTTCTTCCCCTCTGCTATCAGGGAGGAGGTAAAGGGCCTGAAGACACACACTCAGCGATTCAGTAACAGCTTCTTCCCCTCTGCCATCAGGGAGGAGGTACAGGAGCCTGAAGACACACACTCAGTGATTCAGGATCAGCTACTTCCCCTCTGCCATCAGGGAGGAGGTACAGGAGGCTGAAGACACAAACTCAAAGATTCCGGAAAGGCTTATTCCCCTCTGCCATCATGGAGGAGGTACAGGAGCCTGAAGACACACACTCAGCGATTCATGATCAGCTACTTCCCCATCTGCCATCAGGGAGCAGGTACAGGAGCCTGAAGACACACACTCAACGATTCAGGCACACCTTCTTCCCCTCTGCCATCAGGTAGGAGGTACAGAAGCCTGAAGAAACACACTCAACGATTCAGGAACAGTTTGTTCCCCTCTGCCATCAGGGAGGAGGTACAGGAGCACGGAGATACACACTCAGCGATTCAGGAACAGCTTCCAACCCTCTGCCATCAGGGAGGAGGTACAGGAGCCTGAAGACACACACTCAGCGATTCAGGATCAGCTTCTTCCCATCTGCCATCAGGGAGGAGGTACAGGAGCCTCAAGACACACACTCAGCAATTCAGGAACAGCTTCTTCCCCTCTGCCATCAAGGAGGAGGTACAGGAGACTGAAAACACACACCCAGCGATTCAGGAACGGCTTCTTCCCCTCTGACATCAGGGAGGAGGTACAGGAGCGTGAAGACACACACTCAACGATTCAGGAACAGCTTCTTCCCCTCTGCCATCAGGGAGGAGGTACAAGAGCCTGAAGACACACACTCAACGATTCAGGAACAGCTTCTTCCCCTCTGCCATCAGGGAGGGGGTACAGGAGCCTGAAGACACACTCTCAGTGATTCAGGAACAGCTTCTTCCCCGCTGCCATCAGGGAGGAGGTACAGGAGTCTGAAGACACACACTCAACAATTGAGGAATAGCTTCTTCCCCTCTGCCATCAGGGAGGAGGTACAGGAGCCTGAAAACACACACCCAGCGATTCAGGAACAGCTTCTTCCCCTCTGCCATCAGGGAGGAGTTACTGGAGCCTGAAGACACACACTCAATGATTCAGGCACACCTTCTTCCCCTCTGCCATCAGCGAGGAGGTACAGGAGCCTGAAGACACACACACAGCGATTCAGGATCAGCCAGTTCCCCTCTGCCATCAGGGAGGAGGTACAGGAGCCAGAAGACACACACTCAACGATTCACGAACAGCTTCTTCCCCTCTGCCATCAGGGAGGAGGTACTGGAGCCTGAAAACACCATCTCACTGATTCAGGAATAACTGCTTCCCCTCTGCCATCAGGGAGGAGGTACAGGAGAGTGAAGACACACTCTCAACGAATCCGGAACAGCTTCTTCCCCGCTGCCATCAGGGAGGAGATACAGGAGTCTGAAGATACACACTCAGTGATTCAGGAACGGCTTCTTCCACCCTGCGGTCAGCGAGGCGGTACAGGAGCCTGAAGACACACCCTCTATAATTCAGGAACAGCTTCTTCCCCTCTGCAATCAGGGAGGTGGTACAGGAGCCTGAGAACACACACTCAGTGATTCAGGAACAACTTCTACCCCTCTGCCATCAGGGAGGAGGTAAAGGAGCCTGAAGACACACTTTCAATGCTTACGGAACGGCTTCTTCCCCTCTGCTATCAGGGAGGAGGTACAGGAGCACGGAGACACACACTCAGCGATTCAGTAACAGCTTCTTCCCCTCTGCCATCAGGGAGGAGGTACAGGAGTCTGAAGACACACACTCAAAGATTCACGAACAGCTTCTTCCCCTCTGCCATCAGGGAGAAGGTACAGGAGCCTGAAAACACACACTCAGTGATTCAGGAACAACTTCTTCCACTCTGCCATCAATGAGGAGGTACAGGAGCCTGAAGACACACACTCAGTGATTCAGGAACAGTTTCTTCCCCTCTGCCATCAGGGAGGAGGTACAGGAGCCTGAAGACACACTCTCAACGAATCCGGAACAGCTTCTTCCCCTCTGCCATCAGGGAGGAGGTACAGGAGTCTGAAGACACACACTCAACAATTGAGGAACAGCTTCTTCCCCTCTGCCATCAGGGAGGAGGTACAGGAGCCTAAGTCACACACTCAGCGATTCAGGAACGGCTTCTTCCCCTCTGCCTTCAGGGAGGAGGTACAGGAGCTTGAAGACACAAACTCAAAGATTCCGGAAAGGCTTATTCCCCTCTGCCATCATGGAGGAGGTACAGGAGCCTGAAGACACACACTCAGCGATTCATGATCAGCTACTTCCCATCTGCCATCAGGGAGCAGGTACAGGAGCCTGAAGACACACACTCAACGATTCAGGCACACCTTCTTCCCCTCTGCCATCAGGGAGGAGGTACAGAAGCCTGAAGAAACACACTCAACGATTCAGGAACAGTTTGTTCCCCTCTGCCATCAGGGAGGAGGTACAGGAGCACGGAGATACACACTCAGCGATTCAGGAACAGCTTCCAACCCTCTGCCATCAGGGAGGAGGTACAGGAGCCTCAAGACACACACTCAGCAATTCAGGAACAGCTTCTTCCCCTCTGCCATCAAGGAGGAGGTACAGGAGACTGAAAACACACACCCAGCGATTCAGGAACGGCTTCTTCCCCTCTGACATCAGGGAGGAGGTACAGGAGCGTGAAGACACAAACTCAACGATTCAGGAACAGCTTCTTCCCCTCTGCCATCAGGGAGGAGGTACAAGAGCCTGAAGACACACACTCAACGATTCAGGAACAGCTTCTTCCCCTCTGCCATCAGGGAGGAGGTACAGGAGCCTGAAGACACACTCTCAGTGATTCAGGAACAGCTTCTTCCCCGCTGCCATCAGGGAGGAGGTACAGGAGTCTGAAGACACACACTCAACAATTGAGGAATAGCTTCTTCCCCTCTGCCATCAGCGAGGAGGTACAGGAGCCTGAAGACACACACACAGCGATTCAGGATCAGCCAGTTCCCCTCTGCCATCAGGGAGGAGGTACAGGAGGCTGAAGACACAAACTCAAAGATTCCGGAAAGGCTTATTCCCCTCTGCCATCATGGAGGAGGTACAGGAGCCTGAAGACACACACTCAGCGATTCATGATCAGCTACTTCCCCATCTGCCATCAGGGAGCAGGTACAGGAGCCTGAAGACACACACTCAACGATTCAGGCACACCTTCTTCCCCTCTGCCATCAGGTAGGAGGTACAGAAGCCTGAAGAAACACACTCAACGATTCAGGAACAGTTTGTTCCCCTCTGCCATCAGGGAGGAGGTACAGGAGCACGGAGATACACACTCAGCGATTCAGGAACAGCTTCCAACCCTCTGCCATCAGGGAGGAGGTACAGGAGCCTGAAGACACACACTCAGCGATTCAGGATCAGCTTCTTCCCATCTGCCATCAGGGAGGAGGTACAGGAGCCTCAAGACACACACTCAGCAATTCAGGAACAGCTTCTTCCCCTCTGCCATCAAGGAGGAGGTACAGGAGACTGAAAACACACACCCAGCGATTCAGGAACGGCTTCTTCCCCTCTGACATCAGGGAGGAGGTACAGGAGCGTGAAGACACACACTCAACGATTCAGGAACAGCTTCTTCCCCTCTGCCATCAGGGAGGAGGTACAAGAGCCTGAAGACACACACTCAACGATTCAGGAACAGCTTCTTCCCCTCTGCCATCAGGGAGGGGGTACAGGAGCCTGAAGACACACTCTCAGTGATTCAGGAACAGCTTCTTCCCCGCTGCCATCAGGGAGGAGGTACAGGAGTCTGAAGACACACACTCAACAATTGAGGAATAGCTTCTTCCCCTCTGCCATCAGGGAGGAGGTACAGGAGCCTGAAAACACACACCCAGCGATTCAGGAACAGCTTCTTCCCCTCTGCCATCAGGGAGGAGTTACTGGAGCCTGAAGACACACACTCAATGATTCAGGCACACCTTCTTCCCCTCTGCCATCAGCGAGGAGGTACAGGAGCCTGAAGACACACACACAGCGATTCAGGATCAGCCAGTTCCCCTCTGCCATCAGGGAGGAGGTACAGGAGCCAGAAGACACACACTCAACGATTCACGAACAGCTTCTTCCCCTCTGCCATCAGGGAGGAGGTACTGGAGCCTGAAAACACCATCTCACTGATTCAGGAATAACTGCTTCCCCTCTGCCATCAGGGAGGAGGTACAGGAGAGTGAAGACACACTCTCAACGAATCCGGAACAGCTTCTTCCCCGCTGCCATCAGGGAGGAGATACAGGAGTCTGAAGATACACACTCAGTGATTCAGGAACGGCTTCTTCCACCCTGCGGTCAGCGAGGCGGTACAGGAGCCTGAAGACACACCCTCTATAATTCAGGAACAGCTTCTTCCCCTCTGCAATCAGGGAGGTGGTACAGGAGCCTGAGAACACACACTCAGTGATTCAGGAACAACTTCTACCCCTCTGCCATCAGGGAGGAGGTAAAGGAGCCTGAAGACACACTTTCAATGCTTACGGAACGGCTTCTTCCCCTCTGCTATCAGGGAGGAGGTACAGGAGCACGGAGACACACACTCAGCGATTCAGTAACAGCTTCTTCCCCTCTGCCATCAGGGAGGAGGTACAGGAGTCTGAAGACACACACTCAAAGATTCACGAACAGCTTCTTCCCCTCTGCCATCAGGGAGAAGGTACAGGAGCCTGAAAACACACACTCAGTGATTCAGGAACAACTTCTTCCACTCTGCCATCAATGAGGAGGTACAGGAGCCTGAAGACACACACTCAGTGATTCAGGAACAGTTTCTTCCCCTCTGCCATCAGGGAGGAGGTACAGGAGCCTGAAGACACACTCTCAACGAATCCGGAACAGCTTCTTCCCCTCTGCCATCAGGGAGGAGGTACAGGAGTCTGAAGACACACACTCAACAATTGAGGAACAGCTTCTTCCCCTCTGCCATCAGGGAGGAGGTACAGGAGCCTAAGTCACACACTCAGCGATTCAGGAACGGCTTCTTCCCCTCTGCCTTCAGGGAGGAGGTACAGGAGCTTGAAGACACAAACTCAAAGATTCCGGAAAGGCTTATTCCCCTCTGCCATCATGGAGGAGGTACAGGAGCCTGAAGACACACACTCAGCGATTCATGATCAGCTACTTCCCATCTGCCATCAGGGAGCAGGTACAGGAGCCTGAAGACACACACTCAACGATTCAGGCACACCTTCTTCCCCTCTGCCATCAGGGAGGAGGTACAGAAGCCTGAAGAAACACACTCAACGATTCAGGAACAGTTTGTTCCCCTCTGCCATCAGGGAGGAGGTACAGGAGCACGGAGATACACACTCAGCGATTCAGGAACAGCTTCCAACCCTCTGCCATCAGGGAGGAGGTACAGGAGCCTCAAGACACACACTCAGCAATTCAGGAACAGCTTCTTCCCCTCTGCCATCAAGGAGGAGGTACAGGAGACTGAAAACACACACCCAGCGATTCAGGAACGGCTTCTTCCCCTCTGACATCAGGGAGGAGGTACAGGAGCGTGAAGACACAAACTCAACGATTCAGGAACAGCTTCTTCCCCTCTGCCATCAGGGAGGAGGTACAAGAGCCTGAAGACACACACTCAACGATTCAGGAACAGCTTCTTCCCCTCTGCCATCAGGGAGGAGGTACAGGAGCCTGAAGACACACTCTCAGTGATTCAGGAACAGCTTCTTCCCCGCTGCCATCAGGGAGGAGGTACAGGAGTCTGAAGACACACACTCAACAATTGAGGAATAGCTTCTTCCCCTCTGCCATCAGCGAGGAGGTACAGGAGCCTGAAGACACACACACAGCGATTCAGGATCAGCCAGTTCCCCTCTGCCATCAGGGAGGAGGTACAGGAGCCAGAAGACACACACTCAACGATTCACGAACAGCTTCTTCCCCTCTGCCATCAGGGAGGAGGTACTGGAGCCTGAAAACACCATCTCAGTGATTCAGGAATAACTGCTTCCCCTCTGCCATCAGGGAGGAGGTACAGGAGAGTGAAGACACACTCTCAACGAATCCGGAACAGCTTCTTCCCCGCTGCCATCAGGGAGGAGATACAGGAGTCTGAAGACACACACTCAGTGATTCAGGAACGGCTTCTTCCACCCTGCGGTCAGGGAGGCGGTACAGGAGCCTGAAGACACACCCTCAATAATTCAGGAACAGCTTCTTCCCCTCTGCAATCAGGGAGGTGGTACAGGAGCCTGAGAACACACACTCAGTGATTCAGGAACAACTTCTACCCCTCTGCCATCAGGGAGGAGGTAAAGGAGCCTGAAGACACACTCTCAATGCTTACGGAACGGCTTCTTCCCCTCTGCTATCAGGGAGGAGGTACAGGAGCACGGAGACACACACTCAGCGATTCAGTAACAGCTTCTTCCCCTCTGCCATCAGGGAGGAGGTACAGGAGCCTGAAGATACACACTCAGTGATTCAGGATCAGCTACTTCCCCTCTGCCATCAGGGAGGAGGTACAGGAGCCTGAAAACACACACGCAACAATTCAGGAACAGCTTCTTCCCCTCTGCCATCACGGAGCAGGTACAGGAGCCTGAAAACACACACCCAGCGTTTCAGGAACAGCTTCTTCCCCTCTGCTATCAGGGAGGAGTTACTGGAGCCTGAAAACACACACTCAACGATTCCGGAACGGCTTCTTCCCCTCTGACATCAGGGAGGAGGTACAGGAGCCTGAAGACACACACACAGCGATTCAGGATCAGCTACTTCCCCTCTGCCATCACGGAGCAGGTACAAGAGCCTGAAGACACACACTCAATGATTCAGGCACACCTTCTTCCCCTCTGCCATCAGCGAAGAGGTACAGGAGCCTGAAAACACCATCTCAGTGATTCAGGAATAACCATCCCCTCTGCCATCAGGGAGGAGGTACAGGAGTCTGAAGACACACACTCAACAATTGAGGAACAGCTTCTTCCCCTCTGCAATCAGGGAGGAGGTACAGGAGCCTGAAAACACACACTCAGTGATTCAGGAACAAATTCTTCCCCTCTGCCATCAATGAGGAGGTACAGGAGCCTGAAAACACACACGCAACAATTCAGGAACAGCTTCTTCCCCTCTGCCATCAAGGAGGAGGTACAGGAGAATGAAAACACATACCCTGCGATTCAGGAACAACTTCTTCCCCTCTGCCATCAGGGAGGAGGTACAGGAGCCTGAAGACACACTCTCAACGATTCAGGATCAGCTACTTCCCCTCTGCCATCAGCGAGGAGGTACAGGAGCCAGAAGACACACACTCAACGATTCACGAACATCTTCTTCCCCTCTGCCATCAGGGAGAAGGTACCGGAGCCTGAAAACACCATCTCAGTGATTCAGGAATAACCTTCCCCTCTGCCATCAGGGAGGAGGTACAGGAGCGTGAAGACACACTCTCAACGAATCCGGAACAGCTTCTGCCCCGCTGCCATCTGGGAGGAGGTACAGGAGTCTGAAGACACACACTCAACAATTGAGGAACAGCTTCTTCCCCTCAGCAATCAGGGAGGAGGTAAAGGAGCCTGAAAACACACACGCAACAATTCAGGAACAGCTTCTTCCCCTCTGCCATCAAGGAGGAGGTACAGGAGCCTGAAAACACACACCCTGCGATTCAGGAACTACTTCTTCCCCTCTGTCATCAGGGAGGAGGTATAGGAGCCTGAAGACACACACTCAGTGATTCAGGAACGGCGTCTTCCACCCTGCGGTCAGGGAGCAGGTACAGGAGCCCGGAGACACACACTCAGCAATTCAGGAACAGCTTCTTCCCCTCTGCCATCAGGGAGGAGGTACAGGAGCCTGAAGACACACACTCAGCGATTCAGGATCAGCTACTTCCCCTCTGCCATCAGGGAGCAACTACAGGAGCCAGAAGACACACACTCAACGATTCAGGCACACCTTCTTCCCCTCTGCCATCAGCGAGGAGGTACAGGAGAATGAAGACACACAATCAGTGATTCAGGAACAGCTTCTTCCGCTCTGCCATCAGGGAGGAGGTACAGGTGCCTGAAGACACACACTCAACGATTCAGGAACAGCTTGTTCCCCTCTGCCATCAGGGAGGAGGTACAGGAGCCTGAAGACACACCCTCAATAATTCAGGAACAGCTTCTTCCCCTCTGCAATCAGGGAGGAGGTACAGGAGCCTGAGAACACACATTCAGTGATTCAGGAACAACTTCTTCCCCTCTGCCATCAGGGAGGAGGTAAAGGAGCCTGAAGACACACTCTCAAAGACTCCGAAACCGCTTCTTCCCCTCTGCTATCAGGGAGGAGGTACAGGAGCACGGAGACACACACTCAGCGATTCAGGAACAGCTTCTTCCCCTCTGCCATCAGGGAGAAGGTACAGGAGCCTGAAGACACACACTCAATGATTCCAGAACGGCTTCTTCCCCTCTGCTATCAGGGAGGTGGTACAGGAGCCCGGAGCACACACTCAGCGATTCAGGAACAGCTTCTTCCCATTTGCCACCAGGGAGGGGGTACAGGAGTCTGAAGACACACACTCAATGATTCCAGATCGGCTTCTTCCCCTCTGCTATCAGGGAGGTGGTACAGGAGCCCGGAGCACACACTCAGCGATTCAGGAACAGCTTCTACCCCTTTGCCACCAGGGAGGGGGTACAGGAGTCTGAAGACACAAACTCAACGATTCAGGAACAGCTTCTTCCACTCTGCCATCAGAGAGGAGGTACAGGAGCCTGAAAACACACACGCAACGATTCAGGAACAACTTCTTCCCCTCTGCCATCAGGGAGGAGGTCCAGAAGCCTGAAGACACACACTCAACGATTCAGGAACAGCTTCTTCCACTCTGCCATCAGGAAGGAGGTACAGGAGCCTGAAGACACACACTCAACGATTCAGGAACAGCTTGTACCCCTCTGCCATCAGGGAGGAGGTACAGGAGCCTGAAGACACGCCCTCAATAATTCAGGAAAAGCTTCTTGCCCTCTGCAATCAGGGAGGAGGTACAGGAGCCAGAAAACACACACTCAGTGATTCAGGAATAACTTCTTCGCCTCTGCCGACAGGGAGGTGGCACAGGAGCCGGAAAACACACTCTCAACGACTCGGGAACAGCTTCTTCCACTCTGCCATCAGGGAGGAGGTACTGGTGCGTGAAGAAACAAACTCAGTGATTCAGGAACGGCTTCTTCCCCTCTGCCATCAAGGAGCAGGTACAGGAGCCAGAAGACACACACTCAACGATTCAGGAACAGCTTCTTCCCCTCTGCCATCAGGGAGGAGGTACAAGAGCCTGAAGACACACACTCAACGATTCAGGAACAGCTTCTTCCCCTCTGCCATCAGGGAGGAGGTACAGGAGCCTGAAGACACACTCTCAGTGATTCAGGAACAGCTTCTTCCCCGCTGCCATCAGGGAGGAGGTACAGGAGTCTGAAGACACACACTCAACAATTGAGGAATAGCTTCTTCCCCTCTGCCATCAGGGAGGAGTTACTGGAGCCTGAAGACACACACTCAATGATTCAGGCACACCTTCTTCCCCTCTGCCATCAGCGAGGAGGTACAGGAGCCTGAAGACACACACACAGCGATTCAGGATCAGCCAGATCCCCTCTGCCATCAGGGAGGAGGTACAGGAGCCAGAAGACACACACTCAACGATTCACGAACAGCTTCTTCCCCTCTGCCATCAGGGAGGAGGTACTGGAGCCTGAAAACACCATCTCAGTGATTCAGGAATAACTGCTTCCCCTCTGCCATCAGGGAGGAGGTACAGGAGAGTGAAGACACACTCTCAACGAATCCGGAACAGCTTCTTCCCCGCTGCCATCAGGGAGGAGATACAGGAGTCTGAAGACACACACTCAGTGATTCAGGAACGGCTTTTTCCACCCTGCGGTCAGGGAGGCGGTACAGGAGCCTGAAGACACACCCTCAATAATTCAGGAACAGCTTCTTCCCCTCTGCAATCAGGGAGGTGGTACAGGAGCCTGAGAACACACACTCAGTGATTCAGGAACAACTTCTACCCCTCTGCCATCAGGGAGGAGGTAAAGGAGCCTGAAAACACACACTCAGTGATTCAGGAACAAATTCTTCCCCTCTGCCATCAATGAGGAGGTACAGGAGCCTGAAAACACACACGCAACAATTCAGGAACAGCTTCTTCCCCTCTGCCATCAAGGAGGAGGTACAGGAGAATGAAAACACATACCCTGCGATTCAGGAACAACTTCTTCCCCTCTGCCATCAGGGAGGAGGTACAGGAGCCTGAAGACACACTCTCAACGATTCAGGATCAGCTACTTCCCCTCTGCCATCAGCGAGGAGGTACAGGAGCCAGAAGACACACACTCAACGATTCACGAACATCTTCTTCCCCTCTGCCATCAGGGAGAAGGTACCGGAGCCTGAAAACACCATCTCAGTGATTCAGGAATAACCTTCCCCTCTGCCATCAGGGAGGAGGTACAGGAGCGTGAAGACACACTCTCAACGAATCCGGAACAGCTTCTGCCCCGCTGCCATCTGGGAGGAGGTACAGGAGTCTGAAGACACACACTCAACAATTGAGGAACAGCTTCTTCCCCTCAGCAATCAGGGAGGAGGTAAAGGAGCCTGAAAACACACACTCAGTGATTCAGGAACAAATTCTTCCCCTCTGCCATCAATGAGGAGGTACAGGAGCCTGAAAACACACACGCAACAATTCAGGAACAGCTTCTTCCCCTCTGCCATCAAGGAGGAGGTACAGGAGCCTGAAAACACACACCCTGCGATTCAGGAACTACTTCTTCCCCTCTGTCATCAGGGAGGAGGTATAGGAGCCTGAAGACACACACTCAGTGATTCAGGAACGGCGTCTTCCACCCTGCGGTCAGGGAGCAGGTACAGGAGCCCGGAGACACACACTCAGCAATTCAGGAACAGCTTCTTCCCCTCTGCCATCAGGGAGGAGGTACAGGAGCCTGAAGACACACACTCAGCGATTCAGGATCAGCTACTTCCCCTCTGCCATCAGGGAGCAACTACAGGAGCCAGAAGACACACACTCAACGATTCAGGCACACCTTCTTCCCCTCTGCCATCAGCGAGGAGGTACAGGAGAATGAAGACACACAATCAGTGATTCAGGAACAGCTTCTTCCGCTCTGCCATCAGGGAGGAGGTACAGGTGCCTGAAGACACACACTCAACGATTCAGGAACAGCTTGTTCCCCTCTGCCATCAGGGAGGAGGTACAGGAGCCTGAAGACACACCCTCAATAATTCAGGAACAGCTTCTTCCCCTCTGCAATCAGGGAGGAGGTACAGGAGCCTGAGAACACACATTCAGTGATTCAGGAACAACTTCTTCCCCTCTGCCATCAGGGAGGAGGTAAAGGAGCCTGAAGACACACTCTCAAAGACTCCGAAACCGCTTCTTCCCCTCTGCTATCAGGGAGGAGGTACAGGAGCACGGAGACACACACTCAGCGATTCAGGAACAGCTTCTTCCCCTCTGCCATCAGGGAGAAGGTACAGGAGCCTGAAGACACACACTCAATGATTCCAGAACGGCTTCTTCCCCTCTGCTATCAGGGAGGTGGTACAGGAGCCCGGAGCACACACTCAGCGATTCAGGAACAGCTTCTTCCCATTTGCCACCAGGGAGGGGGTACAGGAGTCTGAAGACACACACTCAATGATTCCAGAACGGCTTCTTCCCCTCTGCTATCAGGGAGGTGGTACAGGAGCCCGGAGCACACACTCAGCGATTCAGGAACAGCTTCTACCCCTTTGCCACCAGGGAGGGGGTACAGGAGTCTGAAGACACAAACTCAACGATTCAGGAACAGCTTCTTCCACTCTGCCATCAGAGAGGAGGTACCGGAGCCTGAAAACACACACGCAACGATTCAGGAACAACTTCTTCCCCTCTGCCATCAGGGAGGAGGTCCAGAAGCCTGAAGACACACACTCAACGATTCAGGAACAGCTTCTTCCACTCTGCCATCAGGAAGGAGGTACAGGAGCCTGAAGACACACACTCAACGATTCAGGAACAGCTTGTACCCCTCTGCCATCAGGGAGGAGGTACAGGAGCCTGAAGACACGCCCTCAATAATTCAGGAAAAGCTTCTTGCCCTCTGCAATCAGGGAGGAGGTACAGGAGCCAGAAAACACACACTCAGTGATTCAGGAATAACTTCTTCGCCTCTGCCGACAGGGAGGTGGCACAGGAGCCGGAAAACACACTCTCAACGACTCGGGAACAGCTTCTTCCACTCTGCCATCAGGGAGGAGGTACTGGTGCGTGAAGAAACAAACTCAGTGATTCAGGAACGGCTTCTTCCCCTCTGCCATCAAGGAGCAGGTACAGGAGCCAGAAGACACACACTCAACGATCCAGGAACAGCTTCTTCCCCTCTGCCATCAGGGAGGAGGTACAAGAGCCTGAAGACACACACTCAACGATTTAGGAACAGCTTCTTCCCCTCTGCCATCAGGGAGGAGGTACAGGAGCCTGAAGACACACTCTCAGTGATTCAGGAACAGCTTCTTCCCCGCTGCCATCAGGGAGGAGGTACAGGAGTCTGAAGACACACACTCAACAATTGAGGAATAGCTTCTTCCCCTCTGCCATCAGGGAGGAGTTACTGGAGCCTGAAGACACACACTCAATGATTCAGGCACACCTTCTTCCCCTCTGCCATCAGCGAGGAGGTACAGGAGCCTGAAGACACACACACAGCGATTCAGGATCAGCCAGATCCCCTCTGCCATCAGGGAGGAGGTACAGGAGCCAGAAGACACACACTCAACGATTCACGAACAGCTTCTTCCCCTCTGCCATCAGGGAGGAGGTACTGGAGCCTGAAAACACCATCTCAGTGATTCAGGAATAACTGCTTCCCCTCTGCCATCAGGGAGGAGGTACAGGAGAGTGAAGACACACTCTCAACGAATCCGGAACAGCTTCTTCCCCGCTGCCATCAGGGAGGAGATACAGGAGTCTGAAGACACACACTCAGTGATTCAGGAACGGCTTTTTCCACCCTGCGGTCAGGGAGGCGGTACAGGAGCCTGAAGACACACCCTCAATAATTCAGGAACAGCTTCTTCCCCTCTGCAATCAGGGAGGTGGTACAGGAGCCTGAGAACACACACTCAGTGATTCAGGAACAACTTCTACCCCTCTGCCATCAGGGAGGAGGTAAAGGAGCCTGAAGACACACTCTCAATGCTTACGGAACGGCTTCTTCCCCTCTGCTATCAGCGAGGAGGTACAGGAGCACGGAGACACACACTCAGCGATTCAGTAACAGCTTCTTCCCCTCTGCCATCAGGGAGGAGGTACAGGAGCCTGAAGACACACACTCAGTGATTCAGGATCAGCTACTTCCCCTCTGCCATCAGGGAGCAGGTACAGGAGCCAGAAGACACACACTCAACGATTCAGGAATAGCTTCGTCCCCTCTGTCATCAGGGAGGAGGTACAGGAGCCTGAAAACACACACCCAGCGATTCAGGAACAGCTTCTTCCCCTCTGCCATCAGCGAGGAGGTACAGGAGCCTGAAGACACACACACAGCGATTCAGGATCAGCCAGTTCCCCTCTGCCATCAGGGAGGAGGTACAGGAGCCAGAAGACACACACTCAACGATTCACGAACAGCTTCTTCTCCTCTGCCATCAGGGAGGAGGTACTGGAGCCTGAAAACACCATCTCAGTGATTCAGGAATAACTGCTTCCCCTCTGCCATCAGGGAGGAGGTACAGGAGAGTGAAGACACACTCTCAACGAATCCGGAACAGCTTCTTCCCCGCTGCCATCAGGGAGGAGATACAGGAGTCTGAAGACACACACTCAGTGATTCAGGAACGGCTTCTTCCACCCTGCGGTCAGGGAGGCGGTACAGGAGCCTGAAGACACACCCTCAATAATTCAGGAACAGCTTCTTCCCCTCTGCAATCAGGGAGGTGGTACAGGAGCCTGAGAACACACACTCAGTGATTCAGGAACAACTTCTACCCCTCTGCCATCAGGGAGGAGGTAAAGGAGCCTGAAGACACACTCTCAATGCTTACGGAACGGCTTCTTCCCCTCTGCTATCAGGGAGGAGGTACAGGAGCACGGAGACACACACTCAGCGATTCAGTAACAGCTTCTTCCCCTCTGCCATCAGGGAGGAGGTACAGGAGCCTGAAGACACACACTCAGTGATTCAGGATCAGCTACTTCCCCTCTGCCATCAGGGAGGAGGTACAGGAGCCTGAAAACACACACGCAACAATTCAGGAACAGCTTCTTCCCCTCTGCCATCACGGAGCAGGTACAGGAGCCTGAAAACACACACCCAGCGTTTCAGGAACAGCTTCTTCCCCTCTGCTATCAGGGAGGAGTTACTGGAGCCTGAAAACACACACTCAACGATTCCGGAACGGCTTCTTCCCCTCTGACATCAGGGAGGAGGTACAGGAGCCTGAAGACACACACACAGCGATTCAGGATCAGCTACTTCCCCTCTGCCATCACGGAGCAGGTACAAGAGCCTGAAGACACACACTCAATGATTCAGGCACACCTTCTTCCCCTCTGCCATCAGCGAAGAGGTACAGGAGCCTGAAAACACCATCTCAGTGATTCAGGAATAACCATCCCCTCTGCCATCAGGGAGGAGGTACAGGAGTCTGAAGACACACACTCAACAATTGAGGAACAGCTTCTTCCCCTCTGCAATCAGGGAGGAGGTACAGGAGCCTGAAAACACACACTCAGTGATTCAGGAACAAATTCTTCCCCTCTGCCATCAATGAGGAGGTACAGGAGCCTGAAAACACACACGCAACAATTCAGGAACAGCTTCTTCCCCTCTGCCATCAAGGAGGAGGTACAGGAGAATGAAAACACATACCCTGCGATTCAGGAACAACTTCTTCCCCTCTGCCATCAGGGAGGAGGTACAGGAGCCTGAAGACACACTCTCAACGATTCAGGATCAGCTACTTCCCCTCTGCCATCAGCGAGGAGGTACAGGAGCCAGAAGACACACACTCAACGATTCACGAACAGCTTCTTCCCCTCTGCCATCAGGGAGAAGGTACCGGAGCCTGAAAACACCATCTCAGTGATTCAGGAATAACCTTCCCCTCTGCCATCAGGGAGGAGGTACAGGAGCGTGAAGACACACTCTCAACGAATCCGGAACAGCTTCTGCCCCGCTGCCATCTGGGAGGAGGTACAGGAGTCTGAAGACACACACTCAACAATTGAGGAACAGCTTCTTCCCCTCAGCAATCAGGGAGGAGGTACAGGAGCCTGAAAACACACACTCAGTGATTCAGGAACAAATTCTTCCCCTCTGCCATCAATGAGGAGGTACAGGAGCCTGAAAACACACACGCAACAATTCAGGAACAGCTTCTTCCCCTCTGCCATCAAGGAGGAGGTACAGGAGCCTGAAAACACACACCCTGCGATTCAGGAACTACTTCTTCCCCTCTGTCATCAGGGAGGAGGTATAGGAGCCTGAAGACACACACTCAGTGATTCAGGAACGGCTTCTTCCACCCTGCGGTCAGGGAGCAGGTACAGGAGCCCGGAGACACACACTCAGCAATTCAGGAACAGCTTCTTCCCCTCTGCCATCAGGGAGGAGGTACAGGAGCCTGAAGACACACACTCAGCGATTCAGGATCAGCTACTTCCCCTCTGCCATCAGGGAGCAACTACAGGAGCCAGAAGACACACACTCAACGATTCAGGCACACCTTCTTCCCCTCTGCCATCAGCGAGGAGTTACAGGAGAATGAAGACACACAATCAGTGATTCAGGAACAGCTTCTTCCGCTCTGCCATTAGGGAGGAGGTACAGGTGCCTGAAGACACACACTCAACGATTCAGGAACAGCTTGTTCCCCTCTGCCATCAGGGAGGAGGTACAGGAGCCTGAAGACACACCCTCAATAATTCAGGAACAGCTTCTTCCCCTCTGCAATCAGGGAGGAGGTACAGGAGCCTGAGAACACACATTCAGTGATTCAGGAACAACTTCTTCCCCTCTGCCATCAGGGAGGAGGTAAAGGAGCCTGAAGACACACTCTCAAAGACTCCGAAACCGCTTCTTCCCCTCTGCTATCAGGGAGGAGGTACAGGAGCACGGAGACACACACTCAGCGATTCAGGAACAGCTTCTTCCCCTCTGCCATCAGGGAGAAGGTACAGGAGCCTGAAGACACACACTCAATGATTCCAGAACGGCTTCTTCCCCTCTGCTATCAGGGAGGTGGTACAGGAGCCCGGAGCACACACTCAGCGATTCAGGAACAGCTTCTTCCCATTTGCCACCAGGGAGGGGGTACAGGAGTCTGAAGACACACACTCAATGATTCCAGAACGGCTTCTTCCCCTCTGCTATCAGGGAGGTGGTACAGGAGCCCGGAGCACACACTCAGCGATTCAGGAACAGCTTCTACCCCTTTGCCACCAGGGAGGGGGTACAGGAGTCTGAAGACACAAACTCAACGATTCAGGAACAGCTTCTTCCACTCTGCCATCAGAGAGGAGGTACAGGAGCCTGAAAACACACACGCAACGATTCAGGAACAACTTCTTCCCCTCTGCCATCAGGGAGGAGGTCCAGAAGCCTGAAGACACACACTCAACGATTCAGGAACAGCTTCTTCCACTCTGCCATCAGGAAGGAGGTACAGGAGCCTGAAGACACACACTCAACGATTCAGGAACAGCTTGTACCCCTCTGCCATCAGGGAGGAGGTACAGGAGCCTGAAGACACGCCCTCAATAATTCAGGAAAAGCTTCTTGCCCTCTGCAATCAGGGAGGAGGTACAGGAGCCAGAAAACACACACTCAGTGATTCAGGAATAACTTCTTCGCCTCTGCCGTCAGGGAGGTGGCACAGGAGCCGGAAAACACACTCTCAACGACTCGGGAACAGCTTCTTCCACTCTGCCATCAGGGAGGAGGTACTGGTGCGTGAAGAAACAAACTCAGTGATTCAGGAACGGCTTCTTCCCCTCTGCCATCAAGGAGCAGGTACAGGAGCCAGAAGACACACACTCAACGATTCAGGAACAGCTTCTTCCCCTCTGCCATCAGGGAGGAGGTACAACAGCCTGAAGACACACACTCAACGATTCAGGAACAGCTTCTTCCCCTCTGCCATCAGGGAGGAGGTACAGGAGCCTGAAGACACACTCTCAGTGATTCAGGAACAGCTTCTTCCCCGCTGCCATCAGGGAGGAGGTACAGGAGTCTGAAGACACACACTCAACAATTGATGAATAGCTTCTTCCCCTCTGCCATCAGGGAGGAGTTACTGGAGCCTGAAGACACACACTCAATGATTCTGGCACACCTTCTTCCCCTCTGCCATCAGCGAGGAGGTACAGGAGCCTGAAGACACACACACAGCGATTCAGGATCAGCCAGTTCCCCTCTGCCATCAGGGAGGAGGTACAGGAGCCAGAAGACACACACTCAACGATTCACGAACAGCTTCTTCCCCTCTGCCATCAGGGAGGAGGTACTGGAGCCTGAAAACACCATCTCAGTGATTCAGGAATAACTGCTTCCCCTCTGCCATCAGGGAGGAGGTACAGGAGAGTGAAGACACACTCTCAATGAATCCGGAACAGCTTCTTCCCCGCTGCCATCAGGGAGGAGATACAGGAGTCTGAAGACACACACTCAGTGATTCAGGAACGCCTTTTTCCACCCTGCGGTCAGGGAGGCGGTACAGGAGCCTGAAGACACACCCTCAATAATTCAGGAACAGCTTCTTCCCCTCTGCAATCAGGGAGGTGGTACAGGAGCCTGAGAACACACACTCAGTGATTCAGGAACAACTTCTACCCCTCTGCCATCAGGGAGGAGGTAAAGGAGCCTGAAGACACACTCTCAATGCTTACAGAACGGCTTCTTCCCCTCTGCTATCAGCGAGGAGGTACAGGAGCACGGAGACACACACTCAGCGATTCAGTAACAGCTTCTTCCCCTCTGCCATCAGGGAGGAGGTACAGGAGCCTGAAGACACACACTCAGTGATTCAGGATCAGCTACTTCCCCTCTGCCATCAGGGAGCAGGTACAGGAGCCAGAAGACACACACTCAACGATTCAGGAATAGCTTCGTCCCCTCTGTCATCAGGGAGGAGGTACAGGAGCCTGAAAACACACACTCAGTGATTCAGGAACAACTTCTTCTCCTCTGCCATCAATGAGGAGGTACAGCAGCCTGAAGACACAATCTCAACGAATCCGGAACAGCTTCTTCCCCTCTGCCATCAGGGAGGAGGTACAGGAGCCTGAAGACACACACTCAACGATTCAGGAACAGCTTGTTCCCCTCTGCCATCAGGGAGGAGGTACAGGAGCCTGAAGACACACCCTCAATAATTCAGGAACAGCTTCTTCCCCTCTGCAATCAGGGAGGAGGTACAGGAGCCTGAGAACACACATTCAGTGATTCAGGAACAACTTCTTCCCCTCTGCCATCAGGGAGGAGGTAAAGGAGCCTGAAGACACACTCTCAAAGACTCCGAAACCGCTTCTTCCCCTCTGCTATCAGGGAGGAGGTACAGGAGCACGGAGACACACACTCAGCGATTCAGGAACAGCTTCTTCCCCTCTGCCATCAGGGAGGAGGTACAGGAGCCTGAAGACACACACTCAATGATTCCAGAACGGCTTCTTCCCCTCTGCTATCAGGGAGGTGGTACAGGAGCCCGGAGCACACACTCAGCGATTCAGGAACAGCTTCTTCCCATTTGCCACCAGGGAGGGGGTACAGGAGTCTGAAGACACACACTCAATGATTCAGGAACAGCTTCTTCCACTCTGCCATCAGAGAGGAGCTACAGGAGCCTGAAAACACACACGCAACGATTCAGGAACAACTTCTTCCCCTCTGCCATCAGGGAGGAGGTCCAGAAGCCTGAAGACACACACTCAACGATTCTGGAACAGCTTCTTCCACTCTGCCATCAGGAAGGAGGTACAGGAGTCTGAAGACACACACTCAACGATTCAGGAACAGATTGTACCCCTCTGCCATCAGGGAGGAGGTACAGGAGCCTGAAGACACGCCCTCAATAATTCAGGAAAAGCTTCTTGCCCTCTGCAATCAGGGAGGAGGTACAGGAGCCAGAAAACACACACTCAGTGATTCAGGAATAACTTCTTCGCCTCTGCCGTCAGGGAGGTGGCACAGGAGCCGGAAAACACACTCTCAACGACTCGGGAACAGCTTCTTCCACTCTGCCATCAGGGAGGAGGTACTGGTGCGTGAAGAAACAAACTCAGTAATTCAGGAACGGCTTCTTCCCCTCTGCCATCAAGGAGCAGGTACAGGAGCCAGAAGACACACACTCAACGATTCAGGAACAGCTTCGTCCCCTCTGTCATCAGGGAGGAGGTACAGGAGCCTGAAAACACACACTCAGTGATTCAGGAACAACTTCTTCTCCTCTGCCATCAATGAGGAGGTACAGCAGCCTGAAGACACACACCCAGCGATTCAGGAACAGCTTCTTCCCCTCTGCCATCAGGGAGGAGGTACAGGAGTCTGAAGATACACAGTCAACGATTCAGGATCAGCTACTTCCCCTCTGCCATCAGGGAGCAGGTAGATCCTGAAGACACACACTCAACGATTCAGGCACACCTTCTTCCCCTCTGCCATCAGCGAGGAGGTACCGGAGCCTTAAGACACACACTCAGTGATTCAGGAACAGCTTCTTCCGCTCTGCCATCAGGGAGGAGGTACAGGAGCCTGAAGACACACACTCAACGATTCAGGAACAGCTTTTTCCCCTCTGCCAACAGGGAGGAGGTACAGGAGCCTGAAGACACACACTCAGTGATTCAGCAATAACTTCTTGGCCTCTGCCATCAGGGAGGAGGTACAGGAGCCGGAAAACACACTCTCAACGACTCCGGAACAGCATCTTCCACTCTGCCATCAGGGAGGAGGTACTGGTGCGTGAAGAAACAAACTCAGTGATTCAGGAACGGCTTCTTCCCCTCTGCCATCAAGGAGCAGGTACAGGAGCCAGAAGACACACACTCAACGATTCAGGAACAGCTTCGTAACCTCTGTCATCAGGGAGGAGGTACAGGAGTCTGAAGACACACACTCAACAATTGAGGAACAGCTTCTTCCCCTCTGCCATCAGGGAGGAGGTACAGGAGCCTGAAAACACACTCTCAGTGATTCAGGAACAGCTTCTTCCCCTTTGCCACCAGGGAGGGGGTACAGGAGTCTGAAGACACAAACTCAACGATTCAGGAACAGCTTCTTCCACTCTGCCATCAGAGAGGAGGTACAGGAGCCTGAAAACACACACGCAACAATTCAGGAACAGCTTCTTCCCCTCTGCCACCAGGGAGGAGGTACAAGAGCCTGAAGACACACACTCAGTGATTCAGGATCAACTACTTCCCCTCTGCCATCACGGAGCAGGTACAGGAGCCTGAAGACACACACTCAACGATTCAGGCACACCTTCTTCCCCTCTGCCATCAGGGAGGAGGTCCAGAAGCCTGAAGACACACACTCAACTATTCAGGAACAGCTTGTACCCCTCTGCCATCAGGGAGGAGGTACAGGAGCCTGAAGACACGCCCTCAATAGTTCAGGAAAAGCTTCTTGCCCTCTGCAATCCGGGAGGAGGTACAGGAGCCAGAAAACACACACTCAGTGATTCAGGAATAACTTCTTCGCCTCTGCCGTCAGGGAGGAGGTACAGGAGCCTGAAAACACACACACAGTGATTCAGGAACAACTTCTTCCCCTCTGCAATCAATGAGGAGGTACAGCAGCCTGAAGACACACTCTCAACGACACCGGAACAGCTTCTTCCACTCTGCCATCAGGGAGGAGGTACTGGTGCGTGAAGAAACAAACTCAGTGATTCAGGAACGGCTTCTTCCCCTCTGCCATCAAGGAGCAGGTACAGGAGCCAGAAGACACACACTCAACGATTCAGTAACAGCTTCGTCCCCTCTGCCATCAGGGAGCAGGTACAGGAGTCTGTAGACACACACTCAACAATTGAGGAACAGCTTCTTCCCCTCTGCCATCAGGGAGGAGGTACAGGAGCCTGAAAACACACACTCAGTGATTCAGGAACAACTTCTTCCCCTCTGCCATCAATGAGGAGGTACAGCAGCCTGAAGACACACTCTCAACGAATCCGGAACAGCTTTTCCCCCTCTGCCATCAGGGAGGAGGTACAGGAGCCTGAAGACACACACTCAGCGATTCAGGATCAGCTACTTCCGCTCTGCCATCAGGGAGCAGGTACAGGAGTCTGAAGACACACACTCAACGATTCAGGAACAGCTTCTTCCACTCTGCCATCAATGAGGAGGTACAGGAGCCTGAAAACACACACCCAGCGATTCAGGAACAGCTTCTTCCCCTCTGCCATCAGGGAGGAGGTACAAGAGTCTGAAGATACACAGTCAACGATTCAGGATCAGCTACTTCCCCTCTGCCATCAGGGAGCAGGTAGAGCCTGAAGACACACACTCAACGATTCAGGCACACCTTCTTCCCCTCTGCCATCAGCGAGGAGGTACCGGAGCCTGAAGACACACACTCAGTGATTCAGGAACAGCTTCTTCCGCTCTGCCATCAGGGAGGAGGTACAGGAGCCTGAAGACACACACTCAACGATTCAGGAACAGCTTTTTCCCCTCTGCCAACAGGGAGGAGGTACAGGAGCCTGAAGACACACACTCAGTGATTCAGGAACAGCTTCTTACGCTCTGCCATCAGGGAGGAGGTACAGGTGCCTGAAGACACACCCTCAATAATTCAGGAAAAGCTTCTTGCCCTCTGCAATCAGGGAGGAGGTACAGGAGCCTGAAAACACACACTCAGTGATTCAGCAATAACTTCTTCGCCTCTGCCATCAGGGAGGAGGTACAGGAGCCGGAAAACACACTCTCAACGACTACGGAACAGCATCTTCCACTCTGCCATCAGGGAGGAGGTACTGGTGCGTGAAGAAACAAACTCAGTGATTCAGGAACGGCTTCTTCCCCTCTGCCATCAAGGAGCAGGTACAGGAGCCAGAAGACACACACTCAACGATTCAGGAACAGCTTCGTCCCCTCTGTCATCAGGGAGGAGGTACAGGAGTCTGAAGACACACACTCAACAATTGAGGAACAGCTTCTTCCCCTCTGCCATCAGGGAGGAGGTACAGGAGCCTGAAAACACACACTCAGTGATTCAGGAACAGCTTCTTCCCCTCTGCCATCAGGGAGGAGGTACAGGAGCCCGAAGACACACACTCAGCGATTCAGGGACAGCTTCTTCCCCTCTGCCGTCAGGGAGGAGGTACAGGAGCCTGAAGACACACACTCAGCGATTCAGGATCAGCTTCTTCCGCTCTGCAATCAGGGAGCAGGTACAGGAGTCTGAAGACACACACTCAACGATTCAGGAACAGCTTCTTCCCCTCTGCCATCAATGAGGAGGTACAGGAGCCTGAAAAAACACACCCAGCGATTCAGGAACAGCTCCTTCCCCTCTGCCATCAGGGAGGGGGTACAGGAGCCTGAAGACACACACTCAACGATTCAGGCACACCTTCTTCCCCTCTGCCATCAGCGTGGAGGTACCGGAGCCTGAAGACACACACTCAGTGATTCTGTAACAGCTTCTTCCCCTCTGCCATCAGCGTGGAGGTACCGGAGCCTGAAGACACACACTCAGTGATTCAGGAACAGCTTCTTCCGCTCTGCCATCAGGGAGGAGGTACAGGAGCCTGAAGACACACACTCAACGATTCAGGAACAGCTTTTTCCCCTCTGCCAACAGGGAGGATGTACAGGAGCCTGAAGACACACACTCAGTGATTCAGGATCAGCTACTTCCGCCCTGCCATCAGGGAGCAGGTACAGGAGTCTGAAGACACACACTCAACGATTCAGGAACAGCTTCATCCACTCTGCCATCAGGGAGGAGGTACAGGAGCCTGAAGACACACACTCAGTGATTCAGGAACAGCTTCTTCCCCTCTGCCATCAGGGAGGAGGTACAGGAGCCTGAAAAAACACACCCAGCGATTCAGGAACAGCTTCTTCCCCTCTGCCATGAGGGAGGAGGTACAGGAGCCTGAAAACACACACCAAGCGATTCAGGAACAACTTCTTCCCCTCTGCCATCAGGGAGGTGGTACAAGAGCCTGAAGACACACACTCAGCGATTCAGGAACAGCTTCCCCTCTCCCATCAGGGAGGAGGTACAGGAGCCTGAAGACACACACTCAGCGATTCAGTAACAGCTTCTTCCCCTCTGCCATCAGGGAGGAGGTACAGGAGCCTGAAGACAAACACACAACAATTCAGGAACAGCTTTTTCCCCTCTCCCAACAGGGAGGTGGTACAGGAGCCTGAAGACACACCCTCAATAATTCAGCAACAGCTTCATCCCCTCTGCAGTCAGGGAGGATGTACAGGAGCCTGAAAACACACACTCAGTGATTCAGGAACAACTTCTTCCCCTCTGCCATCAATGAGGAGGTACAGCAGCCTGAAGACACACTCTCAACGACACCGGAACAGCTTCTTCCACTCTGCCATCAGGGAGGAGGTACTGGTGCGTGAAGAAACAAACTCAGTGATTCAGGAACGGCTTCTTCCCCACTGCCATCAAGGAGCAGGTACAGGAGCCAGAAGACACACACTCGACGATTCAGGAACAGCTTCTTTCCCTCTGCCATCAGGGAGGAGGTACAGGAGCCTGAAGACACACACTCAGCGATTCAGGATCAGCTACTTCCGCTCTGCCATCAGGGAGCAGGTACAGGAGCCTGAAGACACACACTCAGCGATTCAGGATCAGCTTCTTCCGCTCTGCAATCAGGGAGCAGGTACAGGAGTCTGAAGACACACACTCAACGATTCAGGAACAGCTTCTTCCCCTCTGCCATCAATGAGGAGGTACAGGAGCCTGAAAACACACACCCAGCGATTCAGGAACAGCTCCTTCCCCTCTGCCATCTGGGAGGAGGTACAGGAGTCTGAAGATACACAGTCAACGATTCAGGATCAGCTACATCCCCTCTGCCATCAGGGAGCAGATAGAGCCTGAAGACACACACTCAACGATTCAGGCACACCTTCTTCCCCTCTGCCATCAGCGTGGAGGTACCGGAGCCTGAAGAAACACACTCAGTGATTCAGGAAAAGCTTCTTCCCCTCTGCCATCAGCGTGGAGGTACCGGAGCCTGAAGACACACACTCAGTGATTCAGGAACAGCTTCTTCCGCTCTGCCATCAGGGAGGAGGTACAGGAGCCTGAAGACACACATTCAACGATTCAGGAACAGCTTTTTCCCCTCTGCCAACAGGGAGGAGGTACAGGAGCCTGAAGACACACACTCAGTGATTCAGGATCAGCTACTTCCGCCCTGCCATCAGGGAGCAGGTACAGGAGTCTGAAGACACACACTCAACGATTCAGGAACAGCTTCTTCCACTCTGCCATCAGGGAGGAGGTAAAGGAGCCTGAAGACACACATGCAACAATTCAGGAACAGCTTCTTCCCCTCTGCCATCAGGGAGGAGGTACAGGAGCCTGAAAACACACACCAAGCGATTCAGGAACAACTTCTTCCCCTCTGCCATCAGGGAGGTGGTACAAGAGCCTGAAGACACACACTCAGCGATTCAGGAACAGCTTCCCCTCTCCCATCAGGGAGGAGGTACAGGAGCCTGAAGACAAACACACAACGATTCAGGAACAGCTTTTTCCCCTCTCCCAACAGGGAGGAGGTACAGGAGCCTGAAGACACACCCTCAATAATTCAGCAACAGCTTCATCCCCTCTGCAGTCAGGGAGGATGTACAGGAGCCTGAAAACACACACTCAGTGATTCAGAAACAACTTCTTCCCCTCTGCCATCAGGGAGGAGGTACAGGAGCCTGAAGACACACTCTCAACGACTCCGGAACAGCTTCTTCCCCTCTGCCATCAGGGAGGAGGTACAGGAGCCTGAAGACACACACTCAGTGATTCAGGATCAGCTACTTCCCCTCTGCCATCAGGGAGCAGGTACAGGAGTCTGAAGACACACACGTAACGATTCAGGAACAGCTTCTTCCACTCTGCCATCAGGGAGGAGGTACAGGAGCCTGAAGACACACACTCAGCGATTCAGGTACAGCTTGTTCCCCTCTGCCATCAGGGAGGTGGCACAGGAGCCGGAAAACACACTCTCAACGACTCCGGAACAGCTTCTTCCACTCTGCCATCAGGGAGGAGGTACTGGTCCGTGAAGAAACAAACTCAGTGATTCAGGAACGGCTTCTTCCCCTGTGCCATCAAGGAGCAGGTACAGGAGCCAGAAGACACACACTCAACGATTCAGGAACAGCTTCGTCCCCTCTGCCATCAGGGAGGAGGTACAGGAGTCTGTAGACACACACTCAACAATTGAGGAACAGCTTCTTCCCCTCTGCCATCAATGAGGAGGTACAGCAGCCTGAAGACACAATCTCAACGAATCCGGAACAGCTTCTTCCCCTCTGCCATCAGGGAGGATGTACAGGAGCCTGAAAACACACACGCAACAATTCAGGAACAGCTTCTTCCCCTCTGCCATCAGGGAGGAGGTACAGGAGCCTGAAGACACACTCTCAACGAATCCGGAACAGCTTCTTCCCCTCTGCCATCAGGGAGGAGGTACAGGAGCCTGAAGACACACACTCAGCGATTCAGGATCAGCTACTTCCGCTCTGCCATCAGGGAGCAGGTACAGGAGTCTGAAGACACACACTCAACGATTCAGGAACAGCTTCTTCCTCTCTGCCATCAATGAGGAGGTACAGGAGCCTGAAAACACACACCCAGCGATTCAGGAACAGCTTCTTCCCCTCTGCCATCAGGGAGGAGGTACAGGAGTCTGAAGATACACAGTCAACGATTCAGGATCAGCTACTTCCCCTCTGCCATCAGGGAGCAGGTAGAGCCTGAAGACACACACTCAACGATTCAGGCACACCTTCTTCCCCTCTGCCATCAGCGAGGAGGTACCGGAGCCTGAAGACACACACTCAGTGATTCAGGAACAGCTTCTTCCGTTCTGCCATCAGGGAGGAGGTACAGGAGCCTGAAGACACACACTCAACGATTCAGGAACAGCTTTTTCCCCTCTGCCAACAGGGAGGAGGTACAGGAGCCTGAAGACACACACTCAGTGATTCAGGAACAGCTTCTTCCGCTCAGCCATCAGGGAGGAGGTACAGGAGCCTGAAGACACACCCTCAATAATTCAGGAAAAGCTTCTTGCCCTCTGCAATCAGGGAGGAGGTACAGGAGCCTGAAAACACACACTCAGTGATTCAGGAACAGCTTCTTCCCCTCTGCCATCAGGGAGGAGGTACAGGAGCCCGAAGACACACACTCAGCGATTCAGGGACAGCTTCTTCCCCTCTGCCGTCAGGGAGGAGGTACAGGAGCCTGAAGACACACTCTCAGCGATTCAGGATCAGCTTCTTCCCCTCTGCCATCAAGGAGCAGGTACAGGAGCCTGAAGACACACTCTCAACGACTCCGGAACAGCTTCTTCCCCTCTGCCATCAATGAGGAGGTACAGGAGCCTGAAAACACACACCCAGCGATTCAGGAACAGCTCCTTCCCCTCTCCCATCTGGGAGGAGGTACAGGAGTCTGAAGATACACAGTCAACGATTCAGGATCAGCTACATCCCCTCTGCCATCAGGGAGCAGATAGAGCCTGAAGACACACACTCAACGATTCAGGCACACCTTCTTCCCCTCTGCCATCAGCGTGGAGGTACCGGAGCCTGAAGACACACACTCAGTGATTCAGGAACAGCTTCTTCCCCTCTGCCATCAGCGTGGAGGTACCGGAGCCTGAAGACACACACTCAGTGATTCAGGAACAGCTTCTTCCGCTCTGCCATCAGGGAGGAGGTACAGGAGCCTGAAGACACACACTCAACGATTCAGGAACAGCTTTTTCCCCTCTGCCAACAGGAAGGAGGTACAGGAGCCTGAAGACACACACTCAGTGATTCAGGATCAGCTACTTCCGCCCTGCCATCAGGGAGCAGGTACAGGAGTCTGAAGACACACACTCAACGATTCAGGAACAGCTTCTTCCCCTCTGCCATCAGGGAGGAGGTACAGGAGCCTGAAAACACACACCAAGCGATTCAGGAACAACTTCTTCCCCTCTGCCATCAGGGAGGTGGTACAAGAGCCTGAAGACACACACTCAGCGATTCAGGATCAGCTTCCCCTCTCCCATCAGGGAGGAGGTACAGGAGCCTGAAGACAAACACACAACGATTCAGGAACAGCTTTTTCCCCTCTCCCAACAGGGAGGAGGTACAGGAGCCTGAAGACACACCCTCAATAATTCAGTAACAGCTTCATCCCCTCTGCAGTCAGGGAGGATGTACAGGAGCCTGAAAACACACACTCAGTGATTCAGAAACAACTTCTTCCCCTCTGCCATCAAGGAGCAGATACAGGAGCCTGAAGACACACTCTCAACGACTCCGGAACAGCTTCTTCCCCTCTGCCATCAGGGAGGAGGTACAGGCTCCTGAAGACACACACTCAGTGATTCAGGATCAGCTACTTCCCCTCTGCCATCAGGGAGGAGGTACAGGAGCCTGAAGACACACTCTCAACGACTCCGGAACAGCTTCTTCCCCTCTGCCTTCAGGGAGGAGGTACAGGCTCCTGAAGACACACACTCAGTGATTCAGGATCAGCTACTTCCCCTCTGCCATCAGGGAGCAGGTACAGGAGTCTGAAGACACACACGTAACGATTCAGGAACAGCTTCTTCCACTCTGCCATCAGGGAGGAGGTACAGGAGCCTGAAGACACACACTCAGCGATTCAGGTACAGCTTGTTCCCCTCTGCCATCAGGGAGGTGGCACAGGAGCCGGAAAACACACTCTCAACGACTCCGGAACAGCTTCTTCCACTCTGCCATCAGGGAGGAGGTACTGGTGCGTGAAGAAACAAACTCAGTGATTCAGGAACGGCTTCTTCCCCTCTGCCATCAAGGAGCAGGTACAGGAGTCTGTAGACACACACTCAACAATTGAGGAACAGCTTCTTCCCCTCTGCCATCAGGGAGGAGGTACAGGAGCCTGAAAACACACACTCAGTGATTCAGGAACAACTTCCCCTCTCCCATCAGGGAGGAAGTACAGGAGCCTGAAGACAAACACACAACGATTCAGGAACAGCTTTTTCCCCTCTCCCAACAGGGAGGAGGTACAGGAGCCTGAAGACACACCCTCAATAATTCAGCAACAGCTTCATCCCCTCTGCAGTCAGGGAGGATGTACAGGAGCCTGAAAACACACACTCAGTGATTCAGAAACAACTTCTTCCCCTCTGCCATCAGGGAGGAGGTACAGGAGCCTGAAGACACACTCTCAACGACTCCGGAACAGCTTCTTCCCCTCTGCCATCAGGGAGGAGGTACAGGAGCCTGAAGACACACACTCAGTGATTCAGGATCAGCTACTTCCCCTCTGCCATCAGGGAGCAGGTACAGGAGTCTGAAGACACACACGTAACGATGCAGGAACAGCTTCTTCCACTCTGCCATCAGGGAGGAGGTACAGGAGCCTGAAGACACACACTCAGCGATTCAGGTACAGCTTGTTCCCCTCTGCCATCAGGGAGGTGGCACAGGAGCCGGAAAACACACTCTCAACGACTCCGGAACAGCTTCTTCCACTCTGCCATCAGGGAGGAGGTACTGGTGCGTGAAGAAACAAACTCAGTGATTCAGGAACGGCTTCTTCCCCTCTGCCATCAAGGAGCAGGTACAGGAGCCAGAAGACACACACTCAACGATTCAGGAACAGCTTCGTCCCCTCTGCCATCAGGGAGGAGGTACAGGAGTCTGTAGACACACACTCAACAATTGAGGAACAGCTTCTTCCCCTCTGCCATCAGGGAGGAGGTACAGGAGCCTGAAAACACACACTCAGTGATTCAGGAACAACTTCTTCTCCTCTGCCATCAATGAGGAGGTACAGCAGCCTGAAGACACAATCTCAACGAATCCGGAACAGCTTCTTCCCCTCTGCCATCAGGGAGGAGGTACAGGAGCCTGAAAACACACACGCAACAATTCAGGAACAGCTTCTTCCCCTCTGCCATCAGGGAGGAGGTACAGGAGCCTGAAGACACACTCTCAACGAATCCGGAACAGCTTCTTCCCCTCTGCCATCAGGGAGGAGGTACAGGAGCCTGAAGACACACACTCAGCGATTCAGGATCAGCTACTTCCGCTCTGCCATCAGGGAGCAGGTACAGGAGACTGAAGACACACACTCAACGATTCAGGAACAGCTTCTTCCTCTCTGCCATCAATGAGGAGGTACAGGAGCCTGAAAACACACACCCAGCGATTCAGGAACAGCTTCTTCCCCTCTGCCATCAGGGAGGAGGTACAGGAGTCTGTAGACACACACTCAACAATTGAGGAACAGCTTCTTCCCCTCTGCCATCAATGAGGAGGTACAGCAGCCTGAAGACACAATCTCAACGAATCCGGAACAGCTTCTTCCCCTCTGCCATCAGGGAGGAGGTACAGGAGCCTGAAAACACACACGCAACAATTCAGGAACAGCTTCTTCCCCTCTGCCATCAGGGAGGAGGTACAGGAGCCTGAAGACACACTCTCAACGAATCCGGAATAGCTTCTTCCCCTCTGCCATCAGGGAGGAGGTACAGGAGCCTGAAGACACACACTCAGCGATTCAGGATCAGCTACTTCCGCTCTGCCATCAGGGAGCAGGTACAGGAGTCTGAAGACACACACTCAACGATTCAGGAACAGCTTCTTCCTCTCTGCCATCAATGAGGAGGTACAGGAGCCTGAAAACACACACCCAGCGATTCAGGAACAGCTTCTTCCCCTCTGCCATCAGGGAGGAGGTACAGGAGTCTGAAGATACACAGTCAACGATTCAGGATCAGCTACTTCCCCTCTGCCATCAGGGAGCAGGTAGAGCCTGAAGACACACACTCAACGATTCAGGCACACCTTCTTCCCCTCTGCCATCAGCGAGGAGGTACCGGAGCCTGAAGACACACACTCAGTGATTCAGGAACAGCTTCTTCCGTTCTGCCATCAGGGAGGAGGTACAGGAGCCTGAAGACACACACTCAACGATTCAGGAACAGCTTTTTCCCCTCTGCCAACAGGGAGGAGGTACAGGAGCCTGAAGACACACACTCAGTGATTCAGGAACAGCTTCTTCCGCTCTGCCATCAGGGAGGAGGTACAGGAGCCTGAAGACACACCCTCAATAATTCAGGAAAAGCTTCTTGCCCTCTGCAATCAGGGAGGAGGTACAGGAGCCTGAAAACACACACTCAGTGATTCAGGAACAGCTTCTTCACCTCTGCCATCAGGGAGGAGGTACAGGAGCCCGAAGACACACACTCAGCGATTCAGGGACAGCTTCTTCCCCTCTGCCGTCAGGGAGGAGGTACAGGAGCCTGAAGACACACACTCAGCGATTCAGGATCAGCTTCTTCCCCTCTGCCATCAAGGAGCAGGTACAGGAGCCTGAAGACACACTCTCAACGACTCCGGAACAGCTTCTTCCCCTCTGCCATCAATGAGGAGGTACAGGAGCCTGAAAACACACACCCAGCGATTCAGGAACAGCTCCTTCCCCTCTCCCATCTGGGAGGAGGTACAGGAGTCTGAAGATACACAGTCAACGATTCAGGATCAGCTACATCCCCTCTGCCATCAGGGAGCAGATAGAGCCTGAAGACACACACTCAACGATTCAGGCACACCTTCTTCCCCTCTGCCATCAGCGTGGAGGTACCGGAGCCTGAAGACACACACTCAGTGATTCAGGAACAGCTTCTTCCCCTCTGCCATCAGCGTGGAGGTACCGGAGCCTGAAGACACACACTCAGTGATTCAGGAACAGCTTCTTCCGCTCTGCCATCAGGGAGGAGGTACAGGAGCCTGAAGACACACACTCAACGATTCAGGAACAGCTTTTTCCCCTCTGCCAACAGGAAGGAGGTACAGGAGCCTGAAGACACACACTCAGTGATTCAGGATCAGCTACTTCCGCCCTGCCATCAGGGAGCAGGTACAGGAGTCTGAAGACACACACTCAACGATTCAGGAACAGCTTCTTCCACTCTGCCATCAGGGAGGAGGTAAAGGAGCCTGAAGACACACATGCAACAATTCAGGAACAGCTTCTTCCCCTCTGCCATCAGGGAGGAGGTACAGGAGCCTGAAAACACACACCAAGCGATTCAGGAACAACTTCTTCCCATCTGCCATCAGGGAGGTGGTACAAGAGCCTGAAGACACACACTCAGCGATTCAGGATCAGCTTCCCCTCTCCCATCAGGGAGGAGGTACAGGAGCCTGAAGACAAACACACAACGATTCAGGAACAGCTTTTTCCCCTCTCCCAACAGGGAGGAGGTACAGGAGCCTGAAGACACACCCTCAATAATTCAGTAACAGCTTCATCCCCTCTGCAGTCAGGGAGGATGTACAGGAGCCTGAAAACACACACTCAGTGATTCAGAAACAACTTCTTCCCCTCTGCCATCAAGGAGCAGATACAGGAGCCTGAAGACACACTCTCAACGACTCCGGAACAGCTTCTTCCCCTCTGCCATCAGGGAGGAGGTACAGGCTCCTGAAGACACACACTCAGTGATTCAGGATCAGCTACTTCCCCTCTGCCATCAGGGAGGAGGTACAGGAGCCTGAAGACACACTCTCAACGACTCCGGAACAGCTTCTTCCCCTCTGCCATCAGGGAGGAGGTACAGGCTCCTGAAGACACACACTCAGTGATTCAGGATCAGCTACTTCCCCTCTGCCATCAGGGAGCAGGTACAGGAGTCTGAAGACACACACGTAACGATTCAGGAACAGCTTCTTCCACTCTGCCATCAGGGAGGAGGTACAGGAGCCTGAAGACACACACTCAGCGATTCAGGTACAGCTTGTTCCCCTCTGCCATCAGGGAGGTGGCACAGGAGCCGGAAAACACACTCTCAACGACTCCGGAACAGCTTCTTCCACTCTGCCATCAGGGAGGAGGTACTGGTGCGTGAAGAAACAAACTCAGTGATTCAGGAACGGCTTCTTCCCCTCTGCCATCAAGGAGCAGGTACAGGAGTCTGTAGACACACACTCAACAATTGAGGAACAGCTTCTTCCCCTCTGCCATCAGGGAGGAGGTACAGGAGCCTGAAAACACACACTCAGTGATTCAGGAACAACTTCCCCTCTCCCATCAGGGAGGAAGTACAGGAGCCTGAAGACAAACACACAACGATTCAGGAACAGCTTTTTCCCCTCTCCCAACAGGGAGGAGGTACAGGAGCCTGAAGACACACCCTCAATAATTCAGCAACAGCTTCATCCCCTCTGCAGTCAGGGAGGATGTACAGGAGCCTGAAAACACACACTCAGTGATTCAGAAACAACTTCTTCCCCTCTGCCATCAGGGAGGAGGTACAGGAGCCTGAAGACACACTCTCAACGACTCCGGAACAGCTTCTTCCCCTCTGCCATCAGGGAGGAGGTACAGGAGCCTGAAGACACACACTCAGTGATTCAGGATCAGCTACTTCCCCTCTGCCATCAGGGAGCAGGTACAGGAGTCTGAAGACACACACGTAACGATTCAGGAACAGCATCTTCCACTCTGCCATCAGGGAGGAGGTACAGGAGCCTGAAGACACACACTCAGCGATTCAGGTACAGCTTGTTCCCCTCTGCCATCAGGGAGGTGGCACAGGAGCCGGAAAACACACTCTCAACGACTCCGGAACAGCTTCTTCCACTCTGCCATCAGGGAGGAGGTACTGGTGCGTGAAGAAACAAACTCAGTGATTCAGGAACGGCTTCTTCCCCTCTGCCATCAAGGAGCAGGTACAGGAGCCAGAAGACACACACTCAACGATTCAGGAACAGCTTCGTCCCCTCTGCCATCAGGGAGGAGGTACAGGAGTCTGTAGACACACACTCAACAATTGAGGAACAGCTTCTTCCCCTCTGCCATCAGGGAGGAGGTACAGGAGCCTGAAAACACACACTCAGTGATTCAGGAACAACTTCTTCTCCTCTGCCATCAATGAGGAGGTACAGCAGCCTGAAGACACAATCTCAACGAATCCGGAACAGCTTCTTCCCCTCTGCCATCAGGGAGGAGGTACAGGAGCCTGAAAACACACACGCAACAATTCAGGAACAGCTTCTTCCCCTCTGCCATCAGGGAGGAGGTACAGGAGCCTGAAGACACACTCTCAACGAATCCGGAACAGCTTCTTCCCCTCTGCCATCAGGGAGGAGGTACAGGAGCCTGAAGACACACACTCAGCGATTCAGAATCAGCTACTTCCGCTCTGCCATCAGGGAGCAGGTACAGGAGTCTGAAGACACACACTCAACGATTCAGGACCAGCTTCTTCCTCTCTGCCATCAATGAGGAGGTACAGGAGCCTGAAAACACACACCCAGCGATTCAGGAACAGCTTCTTCCCCTCTGCCATCAGGGAGGAGGTACAGGAACCTGAAGATACACAGTCAACGATTCAGGATCAGCTACTTCCCCTCTGCCATCAGGGAGCAGGTAGAGCCTGAAGACACACACTCAACGATTCAGGCACACCTTCTTCCCCTCTGCCATCAGCGAGGAGGTACCGGAGCCTGAAGACACACACTCAGTGATTCAGGAACAGCTTCTTCCGCTCTGCCATCAGGGAGGAGGTACAGGAGCCTGAAGACACACACTCAACGATTCAGGAACAGCTTTTTCCCCTCTGCCAACAGGGAGGAGGTACAGGAGCCTGAAGACACACACTCAGTGATTCAGGAACAGCTTCTTCCGCTCTGCCATCAGGGAGGAGGTACAGGAGCCTGAAGACACACCCTCAATAATTCAGGAAAAGCTTCTTGCCCTCTGCAATCAGGGAGGAGGTACAGGAGCCTGAGAACACACACTCAGTGATTCAGCAATAACTTCTTCGCCTCTGCCATCAGGGAGGAGGTACAGGAGCCGGAAAACACACTCTCATCGACTCCGGAACAGCATCTTCCACTCTGCCATCAGGGAGGAGGTACAGGAGTCTGAAGACACACACGCAACAATTGAGGAACAGCTTCTTCCCCTCTGCCATCAAGGAGGAGGTACAGGAGCCTGAAAACACACTCTCAGTGATTCAGGAACAGCTTCTTCCCCTTTGCCACCAGGGAGGGGGTACAGGAGTCTGAAGACACAAACTCAACGATTCAGGAACAGCTTCTTCCACTCTGCCATCAGAGAGGAGGTACAGGAGCCTGAAAACACACACGCAACAATTCAGGAACAGCTTCTTCCCCTCTGCCATCAGGGAGGAGGTACAGGAGCCTGAAGACACACTCTCAACGATTCAGGAACAGCTTCTTCCCCTCTGCCACCAGGGAGGAGGTACAAGAGCCTGAAGACACACACTCAGTGATTCAGGATCAACTACTTCCCCTCTGCCATCACGGAGCAGGTACAGGAGCCTGAAGACACACACTCAGCGATTCAGGAACAGCTTCTTCCCCTCTGCCATCAGTGAGGAGGTACAGGAGCCTGACGACACGCCCTCAATAATTCAGGAAAAGCTTCTTGTCCTCTGCAATCAGGGAGGAGGTACAGGAGCCAGAAAACACACACTCAGTGATTCAGGAACAGCTTCTTCCCCTCTGCCATCAAGGAGCAGGTACAGGAGCCAGAAGACACACACTCAACGATTCAGGAACAGCTTCGTCCCCTCTGCCATCAGGGAGGAGGTACAGGAGCCTGAAAACACACACTCAGTGATTCAGGAACAACTTCTTCCCCTCTGCCATCAATGAGGAGGTACAGCAGCCTGAAGACACACTCTCAACGAATCCGGAACAGCTTTTCCCCCTCTGCCATGAGGGAGGAGGTACAGGAGCCTGAAGACACACACTCAGCGATTCAGGATCAGCTACTTCCGCTCTGCCATCAGGGAGCAGGTACAGGAGTCTGAAGACACACACTCAACGATTCAGGAACAGCTTCTTCCACTCTGCCATCAATGAGGAGGTACAGGAGCCTGAAAACACACACCCAGCGATTCAGGAACAGCTTCTTCCCCTCTACCATCAGGGAGGAGGTACAGGAGTCTGAAGATACACAGTCAACAATTCAGGATCAGCTACTTCCCCTCTGCCATCAGGGAGCAGGTAGAGCCTGAAGACACACACTCAACGATTCAGGCACACCTTCTTCCCCTCTGCCATCAGCGAAGAGGTACCGGAGCCTGAAGACACACACTCAGTGATTCAGGAACAGCTTCTTCCGCTCTGCCATCAGGGAGGAGGTACAGGAGCCTGAAGACACACACTCAACGATTCAGGAACAGCTTTTTCCCCTCTGCCAACAGGGAGGAGGTACAGGAGCCTGAAGACACACACTCAGTGATTCAGGAACAGCTTCTTCCGCTCTGCCATCAGGGAGGAGGTACAGGAGCCTGAAGACACACCCTCAATAATTCAGGAAAAGCTTCTTGCCCTCTGCAATCAGGGAGGAGGTACAGGAGCCTGAAAACACACACTCAGTGATTCAGCAATAACTTCTTCGCCTCTGCCATCAGGGAGGAGGTACAGGAGCCGGAAAACACACTCTCAACGACTCCGGAACAGCATCTTCCACTCTGCCATCAAGGAGCAGGTACAGGAGCCAGAAGACACACACTCAACGATTCAGGAACAGCTTCGTCCCCTCTGTCATCAGGGAGGAGGTACAGGAGTCTGAAGACACACACTCAACAATTGAGGAACAGCTTCTTCCCCTCTCCCATCAGGGAGGAGGTACAGGAGCCTGAAAACACACTCTCAGTGATTCAGGAACAGCTTCTTCCCCTTTGCCACCAGGGAGGGGGTACAGGAGTCTGAAGACACAAACTCAACGATTCAGGAACAGCTTCTTCCACTCTGCCATCAGAGAGGAGGTACAGGAGCCTGAAAACACACACGCAACAATTCAGGAACAGCTTCTTCCCCTCTGCCATCAGGGAGCAGGTAGAGCCTGAAGACACAAACTCAACGATTCAGGAACAGCTTCTTCCACTCTGCCATCAATGAGGAGGTACAGGAGCCTGAAAACACACACCCAGCGATTCAGGAACAGCTTCTTCCCCTCTACCATCAGGGAGGAGGTACAGGAGTCTGAAGATACACAGTCAACAATTCAGGATCAGCTACTTCCCCTCTGCCATCAGGGAGCAGGTAGAGCCTGAAGACACACACTCAACGATTCAGGCACACCTTCTTCCCCTCTGCCATCAGCGAAGAGGTACCGGAGCCTGAAGACACACACTCAGTGATTCAGGAACAGCTTCTTCCGCTCTGCCATCAGGGAGGAGGTACAGGAGCCTGAAGACACACACTCAACGATTCAGGAACAGCTTTTTCCCCTCTGCCAACAGGGAGGAGGTACAGGAGCCTGAAGACACACACTCAGTGATTCAGGAACAGCTTCTTCCGCTCTGCCATCAGGGAGGAGGTACAGGAGCCTGAAGACACACCCTCAATAATTCAGGAAAAGCTTCTTGCCCTCTGCAATCAGGGAGGAGGTACAGGAGCCTGAAAACACACACTCAGTGATTCAGCAATAACTTCTTCGCCTCTGCCATCAGGGAGGAGGTACAGGAGCCGGAAAACACACTCTCAACGACTCCGGAACAGCATCTTCCACTCTGCCATCAAGGAGCAGGTACAGGAGCCAGAAGACACACACTCAACGATTCAGGAACAGCTTCGTCCCCTCTGTCATCAGGGAGGAGGTACAGGAGTCTGAAGACACACACTCAACAATTGAGGAACAGCTTCTTCCCCTCTGCCATCAGGGAGGAGGTACAGGAGCCTGAAAACACACTCTCAGTGATTCAGGAACAGCTTCTTCCCCTTTGCCACCAGGGAGGGGGTACAGGAGTCTGAAGACACAAACTCAACGATTCAGGAACAGCTTCTTCCACTCTGCCATCAGAGAGGAGGTACAGGAGCCTGAAAACACACACGCAACAATTCAGGAACGGCTTCTTCCCCTCTGCCATCAAGGAGCAGGTACAGGAGTCTGTAGACACACACTCAACAATTGAGGAACAGCTTCTTCCCCTCTGCCATCAGGGAGGAGGTACAGGAGCCTGAAAACACACACTCAGTGATTCAGGAACAACTTCCCCTCTCCCATCAGGGAGGAAGTACAGGAGCCTGAAGACAAACACACAACGATTCAGGAACAGCTTTTTCCCCTCTCCCAACAGGGAGGAGGTACAGGAGCCTGAAGACACACCCTCAATAATTCAGCAACAGCTTCATCCCCTCTGCAGTCAGGGAGGATGTACAGGAGCCTGAAAACACACACTCAGTGATTCAGAAACAACTTCTTCCCCTCTGCCATCAGGGAGGAGGTACAGGAGCCTGAAGACACACTCTCAACGACTCCGGAACAGCTTCTTCCCCTCTGCCATCAGGGAGGAGGTACAGGAGCCTGAAGACACACACTCAGTGATTCAGGATCAGCTACTTCCCCTCTGCCATCAGGGAGCAGGTACAGGAGTCTGAAGACACACACGTAACGATTCAGGAACAGCTTCTTCCACTCTGCCATCAGGGAGGAGGTACAGGAGCCTGAAGACACACACTCAGCGATTCAGGTACAGCTTGTTCCCCTCTGCCATCAGGGAGGTGGCACAGGAGCCGGAAAACACACTCTCAACGACTCCGGAACAGCTTCTTCCACTCTGCCATCAGGGAGGAGGTACTGGTGCGTGAAGAAACAAACTCAGTGATTCAGGAACGGCTTCTTCCCCTCTGCCATCAAGGAGCAGGTACAGGAGCCAGAAGACACACACTCAAAGATTCAGGAACAGCTTCGTCCCCTCTGCCATCAGGGAGGAGGTACAGGAGTCTGTAGACACACACTCAACAATTGAGGAACAGCTTCTTCCCCTCTGCCATCAGGGAGGAGGTACAGGAGCCTGAAAACACACACTCAGTGATTCAGGAACAACTTCTTCTCCTCTGCCATCAATGAGGAGGTACAGCAGCCTGAAGACACAATCTCAACGAATCCGGAACAGCTTCTTCCCCTCTGCCATCAGGGAGGAGGTACAGGAGCCTGAAAACACACACGCAACAATTCAGGAACAGCTTCTTCCCCTCTGCCATCAGGGAGGAGGTACAGGAGCCTGAAGACACACTCTCAACGAATCCGGAACAGCTTCTTCCCCTCTGCCATCAGGGAGGAGGTACAGGAGCCTGAAGACACACACTCAGCGATTCAGGATCAGCTACTTCCGCTCTGCCATCAGGGAGCAGGTACAGGAGTCTGAAGACACACACTCAACGATTCAGGAACTGCTTCTTCCTCTCTGCCATCAATGAGGAGGTACAGGAGCCTGAAAACACACACCCAGCGATTCAGGAACAGCTTCTTCCCCTCTGCCATCAGGGAGGAGGTACAGGAGCCTGAAGATACACAGTCAACGATTCAGGATCAGCTACTTCCCCTCTGCCATCAGGGAGCAGGTAGAGCCTGAAGACACACACTCAACGATTCAGGCACACCTTCTTCCCCTCTGCCATCAGCGAGGAGGTACCGGAGCCTGAAGACACACACTCAGTGATTCAGGAACAGCTTCTTCCGCTCTGCCATCAGGGAGGAGGTACAGGAGCCTGAAGACACACCCTCAATAATTCAGGAAAAGCTTCTTGCCCTCTGCAATCAGGGAGGAGGTACAGGAGCCTGAGAACACACACTCAGTGATTCAGCAATAACTTCTTCGCCTCTGCCATCAGGGAGGAGGTACAGGAGCCGGAAAACACACTCTCATCGACTCCGGAACAGCATCTTCCACTCTGCCATCAGGGAGGAGGTACAGGAGTCTGAAGACACACACGCAACAATTGAGGAACAGCTTCTTCCCCTCTGCCATCAGGGAGGAGGTACAGGAGCCTGAAAACACACTCTCAGTGATTCAGGAACAGCTTCTTCCCCTTTGCCACCAGGGAGGGGGTACAGGAGTCTGAAGACACAAACTCAACGATTCAGGAACAGCTTCTTCCACTCTGCCATCAGAGAGGAGGTACAGGAGCCTGAAAACACACACGCAACAATTCAGGAACAGCTTCTTCCCCTCTGCCATCAGGGAGGAGGTACAGGAGCCTGAAGACACACTCTCAACGATTCAGGAACAGCTTCTTCCCCTCTGCCACCAGGGAGGAGGTACAAGAGCCTGAAGACACACACTCAGTGATTCAGGATCAACTACTTCCCCTCTGCCATCACGGAGCAGGTACAGGAGCCTGAAGACACACACTCAGCGATTCAGGAACAGCTTCTTCCCCTCTGCCATCAGTGAGGAGGTACAGGAGCCTGACGACACGCCCTCAATAATTCAGGAAAAGCTTCTTGTCCTCTGCAATCAGGGAGGAGGTACAGGAGCCAGAAAACACACACTCAGTGATTCAGGAACAGCTTCTTCCCCTCTGCCATCAAGGAGCAGGTACAGGAGCCAGAAGACACACACTCAACGATTCAGGAACAGCTTCGTCCCCTCTGTCATCAGGGAGGAGGTACAGGAGTATGTAGACACACACTCAACAATTGAGGAACAGCTTCTTCCCCTCTGCCATCAGGGAGGAGGTACAGGAGCCTGAAAACACACACTCAGTGATTCAGGAACAACTTCTTCCCCTCTGCCATCAATGAGGAGGTACAGCAGCCTGAAGACACACTCTCAACGAATCCGGAACAGCTTTTCCCCCTCTGCCATCAGGGAGGAGGTACAGGAGCCTGAAGACACACACTCAGCGATTCAGGATCAGCTACTTCCGCTCTGCCATCAGGGAGCAGGTACAGGAGTCTGAAGACACACACTCAACGATTCAGGAACAGCTTCTTCCACTCTGCCATCAATGAGGAGGTACAGGAGCCTGAAAACACACACCCAGCGATTCAGGAACAGCTTCTTCCCCTCTACCATCAGGGAGGAGGTACAGGAGTCTGAAGATACACAGTCAACAATTCAGGATCAGCTACTTCCCCTCTGCCATCAGGGAGCAGGTAGAGCCTGAAGACACACACTCAACGATTCAGGCACACCTTCTTCCCCTCTGCCATCAGCGAGGAGGTACCGGAGCCTGAAGACACACACTCAGTGATTCAGGAACAGCTTCTTCCGCTCTGCCATCAGGGAGGAGGTACAGGAGCCTGAAGACACACACTCAACGATTCAGGAACAGCTTTTTCCCCTCTGCCAACAGGGAGGAGGTACAGGAGCCTGAAGACACACACTCAGTGATTCAGGAACAGCTTCTTCCGCTCTGCCATCAGGGAGGATGTACAGGAGCCTGAAGACACACCCTCAATAATTCAGGAAAAGCTTCTTGCCCTCTGCAATCAGGGAGGAGGTACAGGAGCCTGAAAACACACACTCAGTGATTCAGCAATAACTTCTTCGCCTCTGCCATCAGGGAGGAGGTACAGGAGCCGGAAAACACACTCTCAACGACTCCGGAACAGCATCTTCCACTCTGCCATCAGGGAGGAGGTACTGGTGCGTGAAGAAACAAACTCAGTGATTCAGGAACGGCTTCTTCCCCTCTGCCATCAAGGAGCAGGTACAGGAGCCAGAAGACACACACTCAACGATTCAGGAACAGCTTCGTCCCCTCTGTCATCAGGGAGGAGGTACAGGAGTCTGAAGACACACACTCAACAATTGAGGAACAGCTTCTTCCCCTCTGCCATCAGGGAGGAGGTACAGGAGCCTGAAAACACACTCTCAGTGATTCAGGAACAGCTTTTTCCCCTTTGCCACCAGGGAGGGGGTACAGGAGTCTGAAGACACAAACTCAACGATTCAGGAACAGCTTCTTCCACTCTGCCATCAGAGAGGAGGTACAGGAGCCTGAAAACACACACGCAACAATTCAGGAACAGCTTCTTCCCCTCTGCCATCAGGGAGCAGGTAGAGCCTGAAGACACAAACTCAACGATTCAGGAACAGCTTCTTCCACTCTGCCATCAATGAGGAGGTACAGGAGCCTGAAAACACACACCCAGCGATTCAGGATCAGCTACTTCCCCTCTGCCATCAGGGAGCAGGTAGAGCCTGAAGACACACACTCAACGATTCAGGCACACCTTCTTCCCCTCTGCCATCAGCGAGGAGGTACCGGAGCCTGAAGACACACACTCAGTGATTCAGGAACAGCTTCTTCCGCTCTGCCATCAGGGAGGAGGTACAGGCTCCTGAAGACACACACTCAGTGATTCAGGATCAGCTACTTCCCCTCTGCCATCAGGGAGGAGGTACAGGAGCCTGAAGACACACTCTCAACGACTCCGGAACAGCTTCTTCCCCTCTGCCATCAGGGAGGAGGTACAGGCTCCTGAAGACACACACTCAGTGATTCAGGATCAGCTACTTCCCCTCTGCCATCAGGGAGCAGGTACAGGAGTCTGAAGACACACACGTAACGATTCAGGAACAGCTTCTTCCACTCTGCCATCAGGGAGGAGGTACAGGAGCCTGAAGACACACACTCAGCGATTCAGGTACAGCTTGTTCCCCTCTGCCATCAGGGAGGTGGCACAGGAGCCGGAAAACACACTCTCAACGACTCCGGAACAGCTTCTTCCACTCTGCCATCAGGGAGGAGGTACTGGTGCGTGAAGAAACAAACTCAGTGATTCAGGAACGGCTTCTTCCCCTCTGCCATCAAGGAGCAGGTACAGGAGTCTGTAGACACACACTCAACAATTGAGGAACAGCTTCTTCCCCTCTGCCATCAGGGAGGAGGTACAGGAGCCTGAAAACACACACTCAGTGATTCAGGAACAACTTCCCCTCTCCCATCAGGGAGGAAGTACAGGAGCCTGAAGACAAACACACAACGATTCAGGAACAGCTTTTTCCCCTCTCCCAACAGGGAGGAGGTACAGGAGCCTGAAGACACACCCTCAATAATTCAGCAACAGCTTCATCCCCTCTGCAGTCAGGGAGGATGTACAGGAGCCTGAAAACACACACTCAGTGATTCAGAAACAACTTCTTCCCCTCTGCCATCAGGGAGGAGGTACAGGAGCCTGAAGACACACTCTCAACGACTCCGGAACAGCTTCTTCCCCTCTGCCATCAGGGAGGAGGTACAGGAGCCTGAAGACACACACTCAGTGATTCAGGATCAGCTACTTCCCCTCTGCCATCAGGGAGCAGGTACAGGAGTCTGAAGACACACACGTAACGATTCAGGAACAGCTTCTTCCACTCTGCCATCAGGGAGGAGGTACAGGAGCCTGAAGACACACACTCAGCGATTCAGGTACAGCTTGTTCCCCTCTGCCATCAGGGAGGTGGCACAGGAGCCGGAAAACACACTCTCAACGACTCCGGAACAGCTTCTTCCACTCTGCCATCAGGGAGGAGGTACTGGTGCGTGAAGAAACAAACTCAGTGATTCAGGAACGGCTTCTTCCCCTCTGCCATCAAGGAGCAGGTACAGGAGCCAGAAGACACACACTCAACGATTCAGGAACAGCTTCGTCCCCTCTGCCATCAGGGAGGAGGTACAGGAGTCTGTAGACACACACTCAACAATTGAGGAACAGCTTCTTCCCCTCTGCCATCAGGGAGGAGGTACAGGAGCCTGAAAACACACACTCAGTGATTCAGGAACAACTTCTTCTCCTCTGCCATCAATGAGGAGGTACAGCAGCCTGAAGACACAATCTCAACGAATCCGGAACAGCTTCTTCCCCTCTGCCATCAGGGAGGAGGTACAGGAGCCTGAAAACACACACGCAACAATTCAGGAACAGCTTCTTCCCCTCTGCCATCAGGGAGGAGGTACAGGAGCCTGAAGACACACTCTCAACGAATCCGGAACAGCTTCTTCCCCTCTGCCATCAGGGAGGAGGTACAGGAGCCTGAAGACACACACTCAGCGATTCAGGATCAGCTACTTCCGCTCTGCCATCAGGGAGCAGGTACAGGAGTCTGAAGACACACACTCAACGATTCAGGAACAGCTTCTTCCTCTCTGCCATAAATGAGGAGGTACAGGAGCCTGAAAACACACACCCAGCGATTCAGGAACAGCTTCTTCCCCTCTGCCATCAGGGAGGAGGTACAGGAGCCTGAAGATACACAGTCAACGATTCAGGATCAGCTACTTCCCCTCTGCCATCAGGGAGCAGGTAGAGCCTGAAGACACACACTCAACGATTCAGGCACACCTTCTTCCCCTCTGCCATCAGCGAGGAGGTACCGGAGCCTGAAGACACACACTCAGTGATTCAGGAACAGCTTCTTCCGCTCTGCCATCAGGGAGGAGGTACAGGAGCCTGAAGACACACACTCAACGATTCAGGAACAGCTTTTTCCCCTCTGCCAACAGGGAGGAGGTACAGGAGCCTGAAGACACACACTCAGTGATTCAGGAACAGCTTCTTCCGCTCTGCCATCAGGGAGGAGGTACAGGAGCCTGAAGACACACCCTCAATAATTCAGGAAAAGCTTCTTGCCCTCTGCAATCAGGGAGGAGGTACAGGAGCCTGAGAACACACACTCAGTGATTCAGCAATAACTTCTTCGCCTCTGCCATCAGGGAGGAGGTACAGGAGCCGGAAAACACACTCTCATCGACTCCGGAACAGCATCTTCCACTCTGCCATCAGGGAGGAGGTACAGGAGTCTGAAGACACACACGCAACAATTGAGGAACAGCTTCTTCCCCTCTGCCATCAAGGAGGAGGTACAGGAGCCTGAAAACACACTCTCAGTGATTCAGGAACAGCTTCTTCCCCTTTGCCACCAGGGAGGGGGTACAGGAGTCTGAAGACACAAACTCAACGATTCAGGAACAGCTTCTTCCACTCTGCCATCAGAGAGGAGGTACAGGAGCCTGAAAACACACACGCAACAATTCAGGAACAGCTTCTTCCCCTCTGCCATCTGGGAGGAGGTACAGGAGCCTGAAGACACACTCTCAACGATTCAGGAACAGCTTCATCCCCTCTGCCACCAGGGAGGAGGTACAAGAGCCTGAAGACACACACTCAGTGATTCAGGATCAACTACTTCCCCTCTGCCATCACGGAGCAGGTACAGGAGCCTGAAGACACACACTCAGCGATTCAGGAACAGCTTCTTCCCCTCTGCCATCAGTGAGGAGGTACAGGAGCCTGACGACACGCCCTCAATAATTCAGGAAAAGCTTCTTGTCCTCTGCAATCAGGGAGGAGGTACAGGAGCCAGAAAACACACACTCAGTGATTCAGGAACAGCTTCTTCCCCTCTGCCATCAAGGAGCAGGTACAGGAGCCAGAAGACACACACTCAACGATTCAGGAACAGCTTCGTCCCCTCTGTCATCAGGGAGGAGGTACAGGAGTCTGTAGACACACACTCAACAATTGAGGAACAGCTTCTTCCCCTCTGCCATCAGGGAGGAGGTACAGGAGCCTGAAAACACACACTCAGTGATTCAGGAACAACTTCTTCCCCTCTGCCATCAATGAGGAGGTACAGCAGCCTGAAGACACACTCTCAACGAATCCGGAACAGCTTTTCCCCCTCTGCCATCAGGGAGGAGGTACAGGAGCCTGAAGACACACACTCAGCGATTCAGGATCAGCTACTTCCGCTCTGCCATCAGGGAGCAGGTACAGGAGTCTGAAGACACACACTCAACGATTCAGGAACAGCTTCTTCCACTCTGCCATCAATGAGGAGGTACAGGAGCCTGAAAACACACACCCAGCGATTCAGGAACAGCTTCTTCCCCTCTACCATCAGGGAGGAGGTACAGGAGTCTGAAGATACACAGTCAACAATTCAGGATCAGCTACTTCCCCTCTGCCATCAGGGAGCAGGTAGAGCCTGAAGACACACACTCAACGATTCAGGCACACCTTCTTCCCCTCTGCCAACAGGGAGGAGGTACAGGAGCCTGAAGACACACACTCAGTGATTCAGGAACAGCTTCTTCCGCTCTGCCATCAGGGAGGAGGTACAGGAGCCTGAAGACACACCCTCAATAATTCAGGAAAAGCTTCTTGCCCTCTGCAATCAGGGAGGAGGTACAGGAGCCTGAAAACACACACTCAGTGATTCAGCAATAACTTCTTCGCCTCTGCCATCAGGGAGGAGGTACAGGAGCCGGAAAACACACTCTCAACGACTCCGGAACAGCATCTTCCACTCTGCCATCAGGGAGGAGGTACTGGTGCGTGAAGAAACAAACTCAGTGATTCAGGAACGGCTTCTTCCCCTCTGCCATCAAGGAGCAGGTACAGGAGCCAGAAGACACACACTCAACGATTCAGGAACAGCTTCGTCCCCTCTGTCATCAGGGAGGAGGTACAGGAGTCTGAAGACACACACTCAACAATTGAGGAACAGCTTCTTCCCCTCTGCCATCAGGGAGGAGGTACAGGAGCCTGAAAACACACTCTCAGTGATTCAGGAACAGCTTCTTCCCCTTTGCCACCAGGGAGGGGGTACAGGAGTCTGAAGACACAAACTCAACGATTCAGGAACAGCTTCTTCCACTCTGCCATCAGAGAGGAGGTACAGGAGCCTGAAAACACACACGCAACAATTCAGGAACAGCTTCTTCCCCTCTGCCATCAGGGAGCAGGTAGAGCCTGAAGACACAAACTCAACGATTCAGGAACAGCTTCTTCCACTCTGCCATCAATGAGGAGGTACAGGAGCCTGAAAACACACACCCAGCGATTCAGGATCAGCTACTTCCCCTCTGCCATCAGGGAGCAGGTAGAGCCTGAAGACACACACTCAACGATTCAGGCACACCTTCTTCCCCTCTGCCATCAGCGAGGAGGTACCGGAGCCTGAAGACACACACTCAGTGATTCAGGAACAGCTTCTTCCGCTCTGCCATCAGGGAGGAGGTACAGGAGCCTGAAGACACACACTCAACGATTCAGGAACAGCTTTTTCCCCTCTGCCAAAAGGGAGGAGGTACAGGAGCCTGAAGACACACACTCAGTGATTCAGGAACAGCTTCTTCCGTTCTGCCATCAGGGAGGAGGTACAGGAGCCTGAAGACACACCCTCAATAATTCAGGAAAAGCTTCTTGCCCTCTGCAATCAGGGAGGAGGTACTGGAGCCTGAAAACACACACTCAGTGATTCAGCAATAACTTCTTCGCCTCTGCCATCAGGGAGGAGGTACAAGAGCCGGAAAACACACTCTCAACGACTCCGGAACAGCTTCTTCCACTCTGCCATCAGGGAGGAGGTACTGGTGCGTGAAGAAACAAACTCAGTGATTCAGGAACGGCTTCTTCCCCTCTGCCATCAAGGAGCAGGTACAGGAGCCAGAAGACACACACTCAACGATTCAGGAACAGGTTCGTCCCCTCTGTCATCAGGGAGGAGGTACAGGAGTCTGAAGACACACACTCAACAATTGAGGAACAGCTTCTTCCCCTCTGCCATCAGGGAGGAGGTACAGGAGCCTGAAAACACACACTCAGTGATTCAGGAACAGCTTCTTCCCCTCTGCCATCAGGGAGGAGGTACAGGAGCCCGAAGACACACACTCAGCGATTCAGGAACAGCTTCTTCCCCTCTGCCGTCAGGGAGGCGGTACAGGAGCCTGAAGACACACACTCAGCGATTCAGGATCAGCTACTTCCGCTCTGCCATCAGGGAGCAGGTACAGGAGTCTGAAGACACACACTCAACGATTCAGGAACAGCTTCTTCCACTCTGCCATCAATGAGGAGGTACAGGAGTCTGAAGATACACAGTCAACGATTCAGGATCAGCTACTTCCCCTCTGCCATCAGGGAGCAGATAGAGCCTGAAGACACACACTCAACGATTCAGGCACACCTTCTTCCCCTCTGCCATCAGCGAGGAGGTACCGGAGCCTGAAGACACACACTCAGTGATTCAGGAACAGCTTCTTCCCCTCTGCCATCAGGGAGGAGGTACAGGAGCCTGAAGACACACACTCAACGATTCAGGAACAGCTTTTTCCCCTCTGCCAACAGGGAGGAGGTACAGGAGCCTGAAGACACACACACAGTGATTCAGGATCAGCTACTTCCGCTCTGCCATCAGGGAGCAGGTACAGGAGTCTGAAGACACACACTCAACGATTCAGGAACAGCTTCTTCCCCTCTGCCATCAGGGAGGAGGTACAGGAGCCTGAAGACACACATGCAACAATTCAGGAACAGCTTCTTCCCCTCTGCCATCAGGGAGGAGGTACAGGAGCCTGAAAACACACACCCAGCGATTCAGGAACAACTTCTTCCCCTCTGCCATCAGGTAGGTTGTACAAGAGCCTGAAGACACACACTCAACGATTCAGGAACAGCTTTTTCCCCTCTGCCAACTGGGAGGAGGTACAGGAGCCTGAAGACACACACTCAGTGATTCAGGAACAGCTTCTTCCGCTCTGCCATCAGGGAGGAGGTACAGGAGCCTGAAGTCACACCCTCAATAATTCAGGAAAAGCTTCTTGCCCTCTGCAATCAGGGAGGAGGTACTGGAGCCTGAAAACACACACTCAGTGATTCAGCAATAACTTCTTCGCCTCTGCCATCAGGGAGGAGGTACAAGAGCCGGAAAACACACTCTCAACGACTCCGGAACAGCTTCTTCCACTCTGCCATCAGGGAGGAGGTACTGGTGCGTGAAGAAACAAACTCAGTGATTCAGGAACGGCTTCTTCCCCTCTGCCATCAAGGAGCAGGTACAGGAGCCAGAAGACACACACTCAACGATTCAGGAACAGGTTCGTCCCCTCTGTCATCAGGGAGGAGGTACAGGAGTCTGAAGACACACACTCAACAATTGAGGAACAGCTTCTTCCCCTCTGCCATCAGGGAGGAGGTACAGGAGCCTGAAAACACACACTCAGTGATTCAGGAACAGCTTCTTCCCCTCTGCCATCAGGGAGGAGGTACAGGAGCCCGAAGACACACACTCAGAGATTCAGGAACAGCTTCTTCCCCTCTGCCGTCAGGGAGGCGGTACAGGAGCCTGAAGACACACACTCAGCGATTCAGGATCAGCTACTTCCGCTCTGCCATCAGGGAGCAGGTACAGGAGTCTGAAGACACACACTCAACGATTCAGGAACAGCTTCTTCCACTCTGCCATCAATGAGGAGGTACAGGAGTCTGAAGATACACATTCAACGATTCAGGATCAGCTACTTCCCCTCTGCCATCAGGGAGCAGATAGAGCCTGAAGACACACACTCAACGATTCAGGCACACCTTCTTCCCCTCTGCCATCAGCGAGGAGGTACCGGAGCCTGAAGACACACACTCAGTGATTCAGGAACAGCTTCTTCCCCTCTGCCATCAGGGAGGAGGTACAGGAGCCTGAAGACACACACTCAACGATTCAGGAACAGCTTTTTCCCCTCTGCCAACAGGGAGGAGGTACAGGAGCCTGAAGACACACACTCAGTGATTCAGGATCAGCTACTTCCGCTCTGCCATCAGGGAGCAGGTACAGGAGTCTGAAGACACACACTCAACGATTCAGGAACAGCTTCTTCCACTCTGCCATCAGGGAGGAGGTAAAGGAGCCTGAAGACACACACTCAACGATTCAGGAACAGCTTCTTCCACTCTGCCATCAGGGAGGAGGTACAGGAGCCTGAAAACACACACCCAGCGATTCAGGAACAACTTCTTCCCCTCTGCCATCAGGGAGGAGGTACAGGAGCCTGAAGACACACTCTCAACGATTCAGGAACAGCTTCTTCCCCTCTGCCACCAGGGAGGAGGTACAAGAGCCTGAAGACACACACTCAGTGATTCAGGATCAACTACTTCCCCTCTGCCATCACGGAGCAGGTACAGGAGCCTGAAGACACACACTCAGCGATTCAGGAACAGCTTCTTCCCCTCTGCCATCAGTGAGGAGGTACAGGAGCCTGACGACACGCCCTCAATAATTCAGGAAAAGCTTCTTGCCCTCTGCAATCAGGGAGGAGGTACAGGAGCCAGAAAACACACACTCAGTGATTCAGGAACAGCTTCTTCCCCTCTGCCATCAAGGAGCAGGTACAGGAGCCAGAAGACACACACTCAACGATTCAGGAACAGCTTCGTCCTCTCTGTCATCAGGGAGGAGGTACAGGAGTCTGTAGACACACACTCAACAATTGAGGAACAGCTTCTTCCCCTCTGCCATCAGGGAGGAGGTACAGGAGCCTGAAAACACACACTCAGTGATTCAGGAACAACTTCTTCCCCTCTGCCATCAATGAGGAGGTACAGCAGCCTGAAGACACACTCTCAACGAATCCGGAACAGCTTTTCCCCCTCTGCCATCAGGGAGGAGGTACAGGAGCCTGAAGACACACACTCAGCGATTCAGGATCAGCTACTTCCGCTCTGCCATCAGGGAGCAGGTACAGGAGTCTGAAGACACACACTCAACGATTCAGGAACAGCTTCTTCCACTCTGCCATCAATGAGGAGGTACAGGAGCCTGAAAACACACACCCAGCGATTCAGGAACAGCTTCTTCCCCTCTGCCATCAGGGAGGAGGTACAGGAGTCTGAAGATACACAGTCAACGATTCAGGATCAGCTACTTCCCCTCTGCCATCAGGGAGCAGGTAGAGCCTGAAGACACACACTCAACGATTCAGGCACACCTTCTTCCCCTCTGCCATCAGCGAGGAGGTACCGGAGCCTGAAGACACACACTCAGTGATTCAGGAACAGCTTCTTCCGCTCTGCCATCAGGGAGGAGGTACAGGAGCCTGAAGACACACACTCAACGATTCAGGAACAGCTTTTTCCCCTCTGCCAACAGGGAGGAGGTACAGGAGCCTGAAGACACACACTCAGTGATTCAGGAACAGCTTCTTCCGCTCTGCCATCAGGGAGGAGGTACAGGAGCCTGAAGACACACCCTCAATAATTCAGGAAAAGCTTCTTGCCCTCTGCAATCAGGGAGGAGGTACAGGAGCCTGAAAACACACACTCAGTGATTCAGCAATAACTTCTTCGCCTCTGCCATCAGGGAGGAGGTACAGGAGTCTGAAGACACACACTCAACAATTGAGGAACAGCTTCTTCCCCTCTGCCATCAGGGAGGAGGTACAGGAGCCTGAAAACACACTCTCAGTGATTCAGGAACAGCTTCTTCCCCTTTGCCACCAGGGAGGGGGTACAGGAGTCTGAAGACACAAACTCAACGATTCAGGAACAGCTTCTTCCACTCTGCCATCAGAGAGGAGGTACAGGAGCCTGAAAACACACACGCAACAATTCAGGAACAGCTTCTTCCCCTCTGCCATCAGGGAGCAGGTAGAGCCTGAAGACACAAACTCAACGATTCAGGAACAGCTTCTTCCACTCTGCCATCAATGAGGAGGTACAGGAGCCTGAAAACACACACCCAGTGATTCAGGATCAGCTACTTCCCCTCTGCCATCAGGGAGAAGGTAGAGCCTGAAGACACACACTCAACGATTCAGGCACACCTTCTTCCCCTCTGCCATCAGCGAGGAGGTACCGGAGCCTGAAGACACACACTCAGTGATTCAGGAACAGCTTCTTCCGCTCTGCCATCAGGGAGGAGGTACAGGAGCCTGAAGACACACACTCAACGATTCAGGAACAGCTTTTTCCCCTCTGCCAACAGGGAGGAGGTACAGGAGCCTGAAGACACACACTCAGTGATTCAGGAACAGCTTCTTCCGCTCTGCCATCAGGGAGGAGGTACAGGAGCCTGAAGACACACCCTCAATAATTCAGGAAAAGCTTCTTGCCCTCTGCAATCAGGGAGGAGGTACTGGAGCCTGAAAACACTCACTCAGTGATTCAGCAATAACTTCTTCGCCTCTGCCATCAGGGAGGAGGTACAAGAGCCGGAAAACACACTCTCAACGACTCCGGAACAGCTTCTTCCACTCTGCCATCAGGGAGGAGGTACTGGTGCGTGAAGAAACAAACTCAGTGATTCAGGAACGGCTTCTTCCCCTCTGCCATCAAGGAGCAGGTACAGGAGCCAGAAGACACACACTCAACGATTCAGGAACAGGTTCGTCCCCTCTGTCATCAGGGAGGAGGTACAGGAGTCTGAAGACACACACTCAACAATTGAGGAACAGCTTCTTCCCCTCTGCCATCAGGGAGGAGGTACAGGAGCCTGAAAACACACACTCAGTGATTCAGGAACAGCTTCTTCCCCTCTGCCATCAGGGAGGAGGTACAGGAGCCCGAAGACACACACTCTGCGATTCAGGAACAGCTTCTTCCCCTCTGCAGTCAGGGAGGCGGTACAGGAGTCTGAAGACACACACTCAACGATTCAGGAACAGCTTCTTCCACTCTGCCATCAATGAGGAGGTACAGGAGTCTGAAGATACACAGTCAACGATTCAGGATCAGCTACTTCCCCTCTGCCATCAGGGAGCAGATAGAGCCTGAAGACACACACTCAACGATTCAGGCACACCTTCTTCCCCTCTGCCATAAGCGAGGAGGTACCGGAGCCTGAAGACACACACTCAGTGATTCAGGAACAGCTTCTTCCCCTCTGCCATCAGGGAGGAGGTACAGGAGCCTGAAGACACACACTCAACGATTCAGGAACAGCTTTTTCCCCTCTGCCAACAGGGAGGAGGTACAGGAGCCTGAAGACACACACTCAGTGATTCAGGATCAGCTACTTCCGCTCTGCCATCAGGGAGCAGGTACAGGAGTCTGAAGACACACACTCAACGATTCAGGAACAGCTTCTTCCACTCTGCCATCAGGGAGGAGGTACAGGAGCCTGAAAACACACACCCAGCGATTCAGGAACAACTTCTTCCCCTCTGCCATCAGGTAGGTGGTACAAGAGCCTGAAGACACACACTCAACGATTCAGGAACAGCTTTTTCCCCTCTGCCAACTGGGAGGAGGTACAGGAGCCTGAAGACACACACTCAGTGATTCAGGAACAGCTTCTTCCGCTCTGCCATCAGGGAGGAGGTATAGGAGCCTGAAGACACACCCTCAATAATTCAGGAAAAGCTTCTTGCCCTCTGCAATCAGGGAGGAGGTACTGGAGCCTGAAAACACACACTCAGTGATTCAGCAATAACTTCTTCGCCTCTGCCATCAGGGAGGAGGTACAAGAGCCGGAAAACACACTCACAACGACTCCGGAACAGCTTCTTCCACTCTGCCATCAGGGAGGAGGTACTGGTGCGTGAAGAAACAAACTCAGTGATTCAGGAACGGCTTCTTCCCCTCTGCCATCAAGGAGCAGGTACAGGAGCCAGAAGACACACACTCAACGATTCAGGAACAGGATCGTCCCCTCTGTCATCAGGGAGGAGGTACAGGAGTCTGAAGACACACACTCAACAATTGAGGAACAGCTTCTTCCCCTCTGCCATCAGGGAGGAGGTACAGGAGCCTGAAAACACACACTCAGTGATTCAGGAACAGCTTCTTCCCCTCTGCCATCAGGGAGGAGGTACAGGAGCCCGAAGACACACACTCAGCGATTCAGGAACAGCTTCTTCCCCTCTGCCGTCAGGGAGGCGGTACAGGAGCCTGAAGACACACACTCAGCGATTCAGGATCAGCTACTTCCGCTCTGCCATCAGGGAGCAGGTACAGGAGTCTGAAGACACACACTCAACGATTCAGGAACAGCTTCTTCCCCTCTGCCATCAGGGAGGACGTACAGGAGCCTGAAGACACACACTCAGTGATTCAGGCACACCTTCTTCCCCTCTGCCATCAGCGAAGAGGTACCGGAGCCTGAAGACACACACTCAGTGATTCAGGAACAGCTTCTTCCCCTCTGCCATCAGGGAGCAGATAGAGCCTGAAGACACACACTCAACGATTCAGGCACACCTTCTTCCCCTCTGCCATCAGCGAGGAGGTACCGGAGCCTGAAGACACACACTCAGTGATTCAGGAACAGCTTCTTCCCCTCTGCCATCAGGGAGGAGGTACAGGAGCCTGAAGACACACACTCAACGATTCAGGAACAGCTTTTTCCCCTCTGCCAACAGGGAGGAGGTACAGGAGCCTGAAGACACACACTCAGTGATTCAGGATCAGCTACTTCCGCTCTGCCATCAGGGAGCAGGTACAGGAGTCTGAAGACACACACTCAACGATTCAGGAACAGCTTCTTCCCCTCTGCCATCAGGGAGGAGGTACAGGAGCCTGAAAACACACATCCAGCGATTCAGGAACAACTTCTTCCCCTCTGCCATCAGGTAGGTGGTACAAGAGCCTGAAGACACACACTCAGCGATTCAGGAACAGCTTCCCCTCTCCCATCAGGGAGGAGGTACAGGAGCCTGAAGACACACACACACAGCGATTCAGGATCAGCTACGTTCCCTCTGCCATCAGGGAGCAGGTACAGGAGCCTGAAGACACACACTCAGCGATTCAGGATCAGCTACTTCCCCTCTGCCATCAGGGAGCAGGGACAGGAGTCTGAAGATACACAGTCAACGATTCAGGATCAGCTACTTCCCCTCAGCCATCAGGGAGCAGGTAGAGCCTGAAGACACACACTCAACGATTCAGGCACAACTTCTTCCCCTCTGCCATCAGCGAGGAGGTCCAGGAGCCTGAAGACACACTCTCAACGACTCCGGAACAGCTTCTTCCCCTCTGCCATCAGGGAGGAGGTACAGGAGCCTGAAGACACACACTCAGTGATTCAGGATCAGCTACTTCCCCTCTGCCATCAGGGAGCAGGTACAGGAGTCTGAAGACACACACGCAACGATTCAGGAACAGCTTCTTCCACTCTGCCATCAGGGAGGAGGTACAGGAGCCTGAAGACACACACTCAGCGATTCAGGTACAGCTTGATCCCCTCTGCCATCAGGGAGGAGGTACAGGAGCCTGAAGACACTCCCTCAATAATTCAGGAACAGCTTCTTGCCCTCTGGAATCAGGGAGGAGGTACAGGTGCCTGAGAACACACACTCAATGTTTCAGGAACAACTTCTTCCCCTCCGCCATCAGGGAGGAGGTACAGGAGTCTGAAGGCACACACTCGACGATTCAGGAACAGCTTCTTCCACTCTGCCATCAGGGAGCAGGTGGAGCCTGAAGACACACACTCAACGATTCAGGCACACCTTCTTCACCTCTGCCATCAGCGAGGAGGTACAGGAGCCAGAAGACACACACTCAGTGATTCAGGAACAGCTTCTTCCGCTCTGCCATCAGGGAGGAGGTACAGGAGCCTGAAGACACACACTCAGCGATTCAGGTACAGCTTGTTCGCCTCTGCCATCAGGGAGGAGGTACAGGAGCCTGAAGACACACCCTCAATAATTCAGGAAAAGCTTCTTGCCCTCTGCAATCAGGGAGGAGGTACAGGAGCCTGAAAACACACACTCAGTGATTCAGGAATAACTTCTTCGCCTCTGCCATCAGGGAGGAGGTACAGGAGCCGGAAAACACACTCTCAACGACTCCGGAACAGCTTCTTCCACTCTGCCATCAGGGAGGAGGTACTGGTGCGTGAAGAAACAAACTCAGTGATTCAGGAACGGCTTCTTCCCCTCTGCCATCAAGGAGCAGGTACAGGAGCCAGAAGACACACACTCAACGATTCAGGAACAGCTTCTTCCCCTCTGCCATCAGGGAGGAGGTACAGGAGCCTGAAGACACACACTCAGCGATTCAGGATCAGCTACTTCCGCTCTGACATCAGGGAGCAGGTACAGGAGTCTGAAAACACACACTCAACGATTCAGGAACAGCTTCGTCCACTCTGCCATCAATGAGGAGGTACAGGAGCCTGAAAACACACACCCAGCGATTCAGGAACAGCTTCTTCCCCTCTGCCATCAGGGAGGAGGTACAGGAGTCTAAAGATACACAGTCAATGATTCAGGATCAGCTAATTCCCCTCTGCCATCAGGGAGGAGGTACAGGAGCCTGACGACACACACTCAACGATTCAGGAACAGCTTTTTCCCCTCTGCCAACAGGGAGGAGGTACAGGAGCCTGAAGACACACACTCAGTGATTCAGGAACAGCTTCTTCCGCTCTGCCATCAGGGAGGAGGTACAGGAGCCTGAAGACACACCCTCAATAATTCAGGAAAAGCTACTTGCCCTCTGCAATCAGGGAGGAGGTACTGGAGCCTGAAAACACACACTCAGTGATTCAGCAATAACTTCTTAGCCTCTGCCATCAGGGAGGAGGTACAAGAGCCGGAAAACACACTCTCAACGACTCCGGAACAGCTTCTTCCACTCTGCCATCAGGGAGGAGGTACTGGTGCGTGAAAAAACAAACTCAGTGATTCAGGAACGGCTTCTTCCCCTCTGCCATCAAGGAGCAGGTACAGGAGCCAGAAGACACACACTCAACGATTCAAGAACAGCTTCGTCCCCTCTGTCATCAGGGAGGAGGTACAGGAGTCTGAAGACACACACTCAACAATTGAGGAACAGCTTCTTCCCCTCTGCCATCAGGGAGTGGGTACAGGAGCCTGAAAACACACACTCAGTGATTCAGTAACAGCTTCTTCCCCTCTGCCATCAGGGAGGAGGTACAGGAGCCCGAAGACACACACTCAGCGATTCAGGAACAGCTTCTTCCCCTCTGCCGTCAGGGAGGAGGTACAGGAGCCTGAAGACACACACTCAGCGATTCAGGATCAGCTACTTCCGCTCTGCCATTAGGGAGCAGGTACAGGAGTCTGAAGACACACACTCAACGATTCAGGAACAGCTTCTTCCACTCTGCCATCAGGGAGGAGGTACAGGATCCTGAAGACACAGACGCAACAATTCAGGAACAGCTTCTTCCCCTCTGCCATCAATGAGGAGGTACAGGAGCCTGAAAACACACACCCAGCGATTCAGGAACAGCTCCTTCCCCTCTGCCATCTGGGAGGAGGTACAGGAGCCTGAAGACACACACTCAACGATTCAGGATCAGCTTCTTCCCCTCTGCCATCAGCGAGGAGGTACCGGAGCCTGAAGACACACACTCAGTGATTCAGGAACAGCTTCTTCCGCTCTGCCAACAGGGAGGAGGTACAGGAGCCTGAAGACACACACTCAGTGATTCAGGATCAGCTACTTCCGCTCTGCCATCAGGGAGCAGGTACAGGAGTCTGAAGACACACACTCAACGATTCAGGAACAGCTTCTTCCCCTCTGCCATCAGGGAGGAGGTACAGGAGCCTGAAGACACACACACACAGCGATTCAGGAACAGCTTCCCCTCTCCCATCAGGGAGGAGGTACAGGAGCCTGAAGACACACACACACAGCGATTCAGGAACAGCTACGTTCCCTCTGCCATCAGGGAGCAGGTACAGGAGCCTGAAGACACACACTCAGCGATTCAGGATCAGCTACTTCCCCTCTGCCATCAGGGAGCAGGGACAGGAGTCTGAAGATACACAGTCAACGATTCAGGATCAGCTACATCCCCTCAGCCATCAGGGAGCAGGTAGAGCCTGAAGACACACACTCAACGATTCAGGCACACCTTCTTCCCCTCTGCCATCAGCGAGGAGGTACCGGAGCCAGAAGACACACACTCAGTGATTCAGGAACAGCTTCTTCCGCTCTGCCATCAGGGAGGAGGTACAGGAGCCTGAAGACACACACTCAACGATTCAGGAACAGCTTTTTCCCCTCTGCCAACAGGGAGGAGGTACAGGAGCCTGAAGACACACACTCAGTGATTCAGGATCAGCTACTTCCGCTCTGCCATCAGGGAGCAGGTACAGGAGTCTGAAGACACACACTCAACGATTCAGGAACAGCTTCTCCACTCTGCCATCAGGGAGGAGGTAAAGGAGCCTGAAGACACACACTCAGCGATTCAGGAACAGCTTCTTCCCCTCTGCCATTAGGGAGGTGGTACAAGAGCCTGAAGACACACACTCAGCGATTCAGGAACAGCTTCCCCTCTGCCATCAGCGAGGAGGTACAGGAGCCTGAAGACAAACACACAACGATTCAGGAACAGCTTTTTCCCCTCTCCCAACAAGGAGGAGGTACAGGAGCCTGAAGACACACACTCAATGTTTCAGTAACAACTTCTTGCCCTCTGCAATCAGGGAGGAGGTACAGGTGCCTGAGAACACACACTCAATGTTTCAGGAACAACTTCTTCCCCTCCGCCATCAGGGAGGAGGTACAGGAGTCTGAAGACACACACTCGACGATTCAGGAACAGCTTCTTCCACTCTGCCATCAGGGAGCAGGTAGAGCCTGAAGACACACACTCAACGATTCAGGCACACCTTCTTCACCTCTGCCATCAGCGAGGAAGTACAGGAGCCAGAAGACACACACTCAGTGATTCAGGAACAGCTTCTTCCGCTCTGCCATCAGGGAGGAAGTACAGGAGTCTGAGGACACACACGCAACGATTCAGGAACAGCTTCTTCCACTCTGCCATCAGGGAGGAGGTACAGGAGCCTGAAGACACACACTCAGCGATTCAGGTACAGCTTGTTCCCCTCTGCCATCAGGGAGGAGGTACAGGAGCCTGAAGACACACCCTCAATAATTCAGGAAAAGCTTCTTGTCGTCTGCAATCAGGGAGGAGGTACAGGAGCCTGAAAACACACACTCAGTGATTCAGGAATAACTTCTTCGCCTCTGCCATCAGGGAGTAGGTACAGGAGCCTGAAGACACACACTCAACGATTCAGGAACGGCTTCTTCCACTCTGCCATCAGGGAGGAGGTACTGGTGCGTGAAGAAACAAACTCTGTGATTCAGGAACGGCTTCTTCCCCTCTGCCATCAAGGAGCAGGTACAGGAGCCAGAAGACACACACTCAACGATTCAGGAACAGCTTCGTCCCCTCTGCCATCAGGGAGGAGGTACAGGAGTCTGAAGACACACACTCAACAATTGAGGAACAGCTTCTTCCCCTCTGCCATCAGGGAGGAGGTACAGGAGCCTGAAAACACACACTCAGTGATTCAGGAACAACTTCTTCTCCTCTGCCATCAATGAGGAGGTACAGCAGCCTGAAGACACACTCTCAATGAATCCGGAACAGCTTCTTCCCCTCTGCCATCAGGGAGGAGGTACAGGAGCCTGAAGACACACACTCAGCGATTCAGGATCAGCTACTTCCGCTCTGCCATCAGGGAGCAGGTACAGGAGTCTGAAGACACACACTCAACGATTCAGGAACAGCTTCTTCCACTCTGCCATCAATGAGGAGGTACAGGAGCCTGAAAACACACACCCAGCGATTCAGGAACAGCTTCTTCCCCTCTGCCATCAGGGAGGAGGTACAGGAGTCTGAAGATACACAGTCAACGATTCAGGATCAGCTACTTCCCCTCTGCCATCAGGGAGCAGGTAGAGCCTGAAGACACACACTCAACGATTCAGGCACACCTTCTTCCCCTCTGCCATCAGCGAGGAGGTACCGGAGCCTGAAGACACACACTCAGTGATTCAGGAACAGCTTCTTCCGCTCTGCCATCAGGGAGGAGGTACAGGACCCTGAAGACACACACTCAGCGATTCAGGAACAGCTTTTTCCCCTCTGCCAACAGGGAGGAAGTACAGGAGCCTGAAGACACACACTCAGTGATTCAGGAACAGCTTCTTCCGCTCTGCCATCAGGGAGGTGGTACAGGAGCCTGAAGACACACCTTCAATAATTCAGGAAAAGCTTCTTGCCCTCTGCAATCAGGGAGGAGGTACTGGAGCCTGAAAACACAAACTCAGTGATTCAGCAATAACTTCTTCGCCTCTGCCATCAGGGAGGAGGTACAGTAGCCGGAAAACACACTCTCAACGACTCCGGAACAGCTTCTTCCACTCTGCCATCAGGGAGGAGGCACTGGTGCGTGAAGAAACAAACTCAGTGATTCAGGAACGGCTTCTTCCCCTCTGCCATCAAGGAGCAGGTACAGGAGCCAGAAGACACACACTCAACGATGCAGGAACAGCTTCGTCCCCTCTGCCATCAGGGAGGAGGTACAGGAGCCTGAAAACACACACTCAGTGATTCAGGAGCAGCTTCTTCCCCTCTGCCATTAGGGAGGAGGTACAGGAGCCCGAAGACACACACTCAGCGATTCAGGAACAGCTTCTTCCCCTCTGCCGTCAGGGAGGAGGTACAGGAGCCTGAAGACACACACTCAGCGATTCAGGATCAGCTACTTCCGCTCTGCCATTAGGAAGCAGGTACAGGAGTCTGAAGACACACACTCAACGTTTCAGGAACAGCTTCTACCACTCTGCCATCTGGGAGGAGGTACAGGAGCCTGAAGACACAGACGCAACAATTCAGGAACAGCTTCTTCCCCTCTGCCATCAATGAGGAGGTACAGGAGCCTGAAAACACACACCCAGCGATTCAGGAACAGCTCCTTCCCCTCTGCCATCTGGGAGGAGGTACAGGAGTCTGAAGATACACAGTCAACGATTCAGGATCAGCTACTTCCCCTCTGCCATCAGGGAGCAGATAGAGCCTGAAGTCACACACTCAACGATTCAGGCACACCTTCTTCCCCTCTGCCATCAGCGAGGATGTACCGGAGCCTGAAGACACACACTCAGTGATTCAGGAACAGCTTCTTCCGCTCTGCCATCAGGGAGGAGGTACAGGAGCCTGAAGACACACACTCAGTGATTCAGGAACAGCTTCTTCCGCTCTGCCATCAGGGAGGAGGTACAGGAGCCTGAAGACACACACTCAACGATTCAGGAACAGCTTTTTCCCCTCTGCCAACAGGGAGGAGGTACAGGAGCCTGAAGACACACACTCAGTGATTCAGGATCAGCTACTTCCGCTCTGCCATCAGGGAGCAGGTACAGGAGTCTGAAGACACACACTCAACGATTCAGGAACAGCTTCTTCCACTCTGCCATCAGGGAGGAGGTACAGGACCCTGAAGACACACACTCAGCGATTCAGGAACAGCTTTTTCCCCTCTGCCAACAGGGAGGAAGTACAGGAGCCTGAAGACACACACTCAGTGATTCAGGAACAGCTTCTTCCGCTCTGCCATCAGGGAGGTGGTACAGGAGCCTGAAGACACACCTTCAATAATTCAGGAAAAGCTTCTTGCCCTCTGCAATCAGGGAGGAGGTACTGGAGCCTGAAAACACAAACTCAGTGATTCAGCAATAACTTCTTCGCCTCTGCCATCAGGGAGGAGGTACAGTAGCCGGAAAACACACTCTCAACGACTCCGGAACAGCTTCTTCCACTCTGCCATCAGGGAGGAGGCACTGGTGCGTGAAGAAACAAACTCAGTGATTCAGGAACGGCTTCTTCCCCTCTGCCATCAAGGAGCAGGTACAGGAGCCAGAAGACACACACTCAACGATGCAGGAACAGCTTCGTCCCCTCTGCCATCAGGGAGGAGGTACAGGAGCCTGAAAACACACACTCAGTGATTCAGGAGCAGCTTCTTCCCCTCTGCCATTAGGGAGGAGGTACAGGAGCCCGAAGACACACACTCAGCGATTCAGGAACAGCTTCTTCCCCTCTGCCGTCAGGGAGGAGGTACAGGAGCCTGAAGACACACACTCAGCGATTCAGGATCAGCTACTTCCGCTCTGCCATTAGGAAGCAGGTACAGGAGTCTGAAGACACACACTCAACGTTTCAGGAACAGCTTCTACCACTCTGCCATCTGGGAGGAGGTACAGGAGCCTGAAGACACAGACGCAACAATTCAGGAACAGCTTCTTCCCCTCTGCCATCAATGAGGAGGTACAGGAGCCTGAAAACACACACCCAGCGATTCAGGAACAGCTCCTTCCCCTCTGCCATCTGGGAGGAGGTACAGGAGTCTGAAGATACACAGTCAACGATTCAGGATCAGCTACTTCCCCTCTGCCATCAGGGAGCAGATAGAGCCTGAAGTCACACACTCAACGATTCAGGCACACCTTCTTCCCCTCTGCCATCAGCGAGGATGTACCGGAGCCTGAAGACACACACTCAGTGATTCAGGAACAGCTTCTTCCGCTCTGCCATCAGGGAGGAGGTACAGGAGCCTGAAGACACACACTCAGTGATTCAGGAACAGCTTCTTCCGCTCTGCCATCAGGGAGGAGGTACAGGAGCCTGAAGACACACACTCAACGATTCAGGAACAGCTTTTTCCCCTCTGCCAACAGGGAGGAGGTACAGGAGCCCGAAGACACACACTCAGTGATTCAGGATCAGCTACTTCCGCTCTGCCATCAGGGAGCAGGTACAGGAGTCTGAAGACACACACTCAACGATTCAGGAACAGCTTCTTCCACTCTGCCATCAGGGAGGAGGTAAAGGAGCCTGAAGACACACATGCAACAATTCAGGAAAAGCTTCTTCCCCTCTGCCATCAGGGAGGAGGTACAGGAGCCTGAAAACTCACACACAGCGATTCAGGAACAACTTCTTCCCCTCTGCCATCAGGGAGGTGGTACAAGAGCCTGAAGACACACACTCAGCGATACAGGAACAGCTTCCCCTCTCCCATCAGGGAGGAGGTACAGGAGCCTGAAGACACACACACACAGCGATTCAGGATCAGCTACTTCCCCTCTGCCATCAGGGAGCAGGGACAGGAGTCTGAAGATACACAGTCAACGATTCAGGAACAGCTTTTTCCCCTCTGCCAACAGGGAGGAGGTACAGGAGCCTGAAGACACACCCTCAATAATTCAGCAACAGCTTCATCCCCTCTGCAGTCAGTGAGGATGTACAGGAGCCTGAAAACACACACTCAGTGATTCAGAAACAACTTCTTCCCCTCTGCCATCAAGGAGGAGGTACAGGAGTCTGAAGACACACACGCAACGATTCAGGAACAGCTTCTTCCACTCTGCCATCAGGGAAGAGGTACAGGAGCCTGAAGACACACACTCATTGATTCAGGAACAGCTTCTTCCCCTCTGCCATCATGGAGGAGGTACAGGAGCCAGAAGACACACACTCAACGATTGAGGATCAGCTTCTTCCCCTCTGCCATCAGGGAGGAGGTTCAGGAGCCTGAAAACACACACGCAACAATTCAGGAACAGCTTCTTCCCCTCTGCCATCAAGGAGGAGGTACAGGAGCCTGAAGACACACTCTCAACTATTCCGGAACAGCTTCTTCCCCTCTGCAATCAGGGAGGAGGTACAGGAGCCTGAAAACACACACTCAGTGATTCAGGAACAAATTCTTCCCCTCTGCCATCAATGAGGAGGTACAGGAGCCTGAAAACACACTCTCAGTGATTCAGGAACGGCTTCTTCCCCTCTGCCATTAGGGAGGAGTTACAGGAGCCTGAGGACACACACACAGCGATTCAGGATCAGCTACTTCCCCTCTGCCATGACTGAGCAGGTACAGGAGCCTGAAGACACACCCTCAATAATTCAGGAACAGCTTCTTCCCCTCTGCCATCAGGGGGAAGTTACAGGAGCCTGAAGACACACACTCAACGATTCAGGAACAGCTTCTTCCCCTCTGCCATCAGGGAGGAGGTACCAGAGCCTGAAGACACACGCTCAACGATTCAGGAACTGCTTCTTCCCCTCTGCCATCAGGGCGGAGGTACAGGAGCCAGAAGACACACACTCAACGATTAAGGAACGGCTTCTTCCCCTCTGCCATCAGGGAGGAGGTATAGGAGCCTGAAGACACACACTCAACGATTTAGGAACAGCTTCTTCCGCTCTGCCATCAGGAAGGAGGTACAAGAGCCTGAAGACACACACTCAGCCATTCAGGAACAGCTTCTTCTCCTCTGCCATCAGTTAGGAGGTACAGGAGCCCGAAGACACACAATCAACGATTCAGGAACAGCTTCTTCCCCTCTGCCATCAGGGAGAAGGTACAGGAGCCTGAAGACACACACTCAGCAATTCAGAACGGCTTCTTCCCCTCTGCCATCAGGGAGGAGGTACGGGAGCCTGAAGACACGCCCTCAATAATTCAGGAAAAGCTTCTTGCCCTCTGCCATCAGGGAGGAGGTACTGGTGCGTGAAGAAACAAACTCTGTGATTCAGGAACGGCTTCTTCCCCTCTGCCATCAAGGAGCAGGTACAGGAGCCAGAAGACACACACTCAACGATTCAGGAACAGCTTCGTCCCCTCTGCCATCAGGGAGGAGGTACAGGAGTCTGAAGACACACACTCAACAATTGAGGAACAGCTTCTTCCCCTCTGCCATCAGGGAGGAGGTACAGGAGCCTGAAAACACACACTCAGTGATTCAGGAACAACTTCTTCTCCTCTGCCATCAATGAGGAGGTACAGCAGCCTGAAGACACACTCTCAATGAATCCGGAACAGCTTCTTCCCCTCTGCCATCAGGGAGGAGGTACAGGAGCCTGAAGACACACACTCAGCGATTCAGGATCAGCTACTTCCGCTCTGCCATCAGGGAGCAGGTACAGGAGTCTGAAGACACACACTCAACGATTCAGGAACAGCTTCTTCCACTCTGCCATCAATGAGGAGGTACAGGAGCCTGAAAACACACACCCAGCAATTCAGGAACAGCTTCTTCCCCTCTGCCATCAGGGAGGAGGTACAGGAGTCTGAAGATACACAGTCAACGATTCAGGATCAGCTACTTCCCCTCTGCCATCAGGAACAGGTAGAGCCTGAAGACACACACTCAACGATTCAGGCACACCTTCTACCCCTCTGCCAACAGCGAGGAGGTACCGGAGCCTGAAGACACACACTCAGTGATTCAGGAACAGCTTCTTCCGCTCTGCCATCAGGGAGGAGGTACAGGAGCCTGAAGACACACACTCAACGATTCAGGAACAGCTTTTTCCCCTCTGCCAACAGGGAGGAGGTACAGGAGCCTGAAGACACACACTCAGTGATTCAGGAACAGCTTCTTCCGCTCTGCCATCAGGGAGGAGGTACAGGAGCCTGAAGACACACCTTCAATAATTCAGGAAAAGCTTCTTGCCCTCTGCAATCAGGGAGGAGGTACAGGAGCCTGAAAACACACACTCAGTGATTCAGCAATAACTTCTTCGCCTCTGCCATCAGGGAGGAGGTACAGGAGCCTGAAAACACACACGCAACAATTCAGGAACAGCTTCTTCCCCTCTGCCATCAATGAGGAGGTACAGGAGCCTGAAAACACACACCCAGCGATTCAGGAACAGCTCCTTCCCCTCTGCCATCTGGGAGGAGGTACAGGAGTCTGAAGATACACAGTCAACGATTCAGGATCAGCTACTTCCCCTCTGCCATCAGGGAGCAGATAGAGCCTGAAGTCACACACTCAACGATTCAGGCACACCTTCTTCCCCTCTGCCATCAGCGAGGATGTACCGGAGCCTGAAGACACACACTCAGTGATTCAGGAACAGCTTCTTCCGCTCTGCCATCAGGGAGGAGGTACAGGAGCCTGAAGACACACACTCAGTGATTCAGGAACAGCTTCTTCCGCTCTGCCATCAGGGAGCAGGTACAGGAGCCTGAAGACACACACTCAACGATTCAGGAACAGCTTTTTCCCCTCTGCCAACAGGGAGGAGGTACAGGAGCCTGAAGACACACACTCAGTGATTCAGGATCAGCTACTTCCGCTCTGCCATCAGGGAGCAGGTACAGGAGTCTGAAGACACACACTCAACGATTCAGGAACAGCTTCTTCCACTCTGCCATCAGGGAGGAGGTAAAGGAGCCTGAAGACACACATGCAACAATTCAGGAAAAGCTTCTTCCCCTCTGCCATCAGGGAGGAGGTACAGGAGCCTGAAGACACACACTCAGCGATACAGGAACAGCTTCCCCTCTCCCATCAGGGAGGAGGTACAGGAGCCTGAAGACACACACACACAGCGATTCAGGATCAGCTACTTCCCCTCTGCCATCAGGGAGCAGGGACAGGAGTCTGAAGATACACAGTCAACGATTCAGGAACAGCTTTTTCCCCTCTGCCAACAGGGAGGAGGTACAGGAGCCTGAAGACACACCCTCAATAATTCAGCAACAGCTTCATCCCCTCTGCAGTCAGTGAGGATGTACAGGAGCCTGAAAACACACACTCAGTGATTCAGAAACAACTTCTTCCCCTCTGCCATCAGGGGGAAGTTACAGGAGCCTGAAGACACACACTCAACGATTCAGGAACAGCTTGTTCCCCTCTGCCATCAGGGAGGAGGTATCAGAGCCTGAAGACACACGCTCAACGATTCAGGAACTGCTTCTTCCCCTCTGCCATCAGGGCGGAGGTACAGGAGCCAGAAGACACACACTCAACGATTAAGGAACGGCTTCTTCCCCTCTGCCATCAGGGAGGAGGTATAGGAGCCTGAAGACACACACTCAACGATTTAGGAACAGCTTCTTCCGCTCTGCCATCAGGAAGGAGGTACAAGAGCCTGAAGACACACACTCAGCCATTCAGGAACAGCTTCTTCTCCTCTGCCATCAGTTAGGAGGTACAGGAGCCCGAAGACACACAATCAACGATTCAGGAACATCTTCTTCCCCTCTACCGTCAGGGAGGGGGTACAGGAGCCCGAAGACACACACTGTGATGCAGGAACAGCTTCTTCCCCTCTGCCATCAGGGAGAAGGTACAGGAGCCTGAAGACACACACTCAGCAATTCAGAACGGCTTCTTCCCCTCTGCCATCAGGGAGGAGGTACGGGAGCCTGAAGACACGCCCTCAATAATTCAGGAAAAGCTTCTTGCCCTCTGCCATCAGGGAGGAGGTACTGGTGCGTGAAGAAACAAACTCTGTGATTCAGGAACGGCTTCTTCCCCTCTGCCATCAAGGAGCAGGTACAGGAGCCAGAAGACACACACTCAACGATTCAGGAACAGCTTCGTCCCCTCTGCCATCAGGGAGGAGGTACAGGAGTCTGAAGACACACACTCAACAATTGAGGAACAGCTTCTTCCCCTCTGCCATCAGGGAGGAGGTACAGGAGCCTGAAAACACACACTCAGTGATTCAGGAACAACTTCTTCTCCTCTGCCATCAATGAGGAGGTACAGCAGCCTGAAGACACACTCTCAATGAATCCGGAACAGCTTCTTCCCCTCTGCCATCAGGGAGGAGGTACAGGAGCCTGAAGACACACACTCAGCGATTCAGGATCAGCTACTTCCGCTCTGCCATCAGGGAGCAGGTACAGGAGTCTGAAGACACACACTCAACGATTCAGGAACAGCTTCTTCCACTCTGCCATCAATGAGGAGGTACAGGAGCCTGAAAACACACACCCAGCGATTCAGGAACAGCTTCTTCCCCTCTGCCATCAGGGAGGAGGTACAGGAGTCTGAAGATACACAGTCAACGATTCAGGATCAGCTACTTCCCCTCTGCCATCAGGAACAGGTAGAGCCTGAAGACACACACTCAACGATTCAGGCACACCTTCTTCCCCTCTGCCATCAGCGAGGAGGTACCGGAGCCTGAAGACACACACTCAGTGATTCAGGAACAGCTTCTTCCGCTCTGCCATCAGGGAGGAGGTACAGGAGCCTGAAGACACACACTCAACGATTCAGGAACAGCTTTTTCCCCTCTGCCAACAGGGAGGAGGTACAGGAGCCTGAAGACACACACTCAGTGATTCAGGAACAGCTTCTTCCGCTCTGCCATCAGGGAGGAGGTACAGGAGCCTGAAGACACACCTTCAATAATTCAGGAAAAGCTTCTTGCCCTCTGCAATCAGGGAGGAGGTACTGGAGCCTGAAAACACAAACTCAGTGATTCAGCAATAACTTCTTCGCCTCTGCCATCAGGGAGGAGGTACAGTAGCCGGAAAACACACTCTCAACGACTCCGGAACAGCTTCTTCCACTCTGCCATCAGGGAGGAGGTACTGGTGCGTGAAGAAACAAACTCAGTGATTCAGGAACGGCTTCTTCCCCTCTGCCATCAAGGAGCAGGTACAGGAGCCAGAAGACACACACTCAACGATTCAGGAACAGCTTCGTCCCCTCTGCCATCAGGGAGGAGGTACAGGAGCCTGAAAACACACACTCAGTGATTCAGGAGCAGCTTCTTCCCCTCTGCCATTAGGGAGGAGGTACAGGAGCCCGAAGACACACACTCAGCGATTCAGGAACAGCTTCTTCCCCTCTGCCGTCAGGGAGGAGGTACAGGAGCCTGAAGACACACACTCAGCGATTCAGGATCAGCTACTTCCGCTCTGCCATTAGGAAGCAGGTACAGGAGTCTGAAGACACACACTCAACGTTTCAGGAACAGCTTCTTCCACTCTGCCATCAGGGAGGAGGTACAGGAGCCTGAAGACACAGACGCAACAATTCAGGAACAGCTTCTTCCCCTCTGCCATCAATGAGGAGGTACAGGAGCCTGAAAACACACACCCAGCGATTCAGGAACAGCTTCTTCCCCTCTGCCATCAGGGAGGAGGTATAGGAGCCTGAAGACACACACTCAACGATTTAGGAACAGCTTCTTCCGCTCTGCCATCAGGAAGGAGGTACAAGAGCCTGAAGACACACACTCAGCCATTCAGGAACAGCTTCTTCTCCTCTGCCATCAGTTAGGAGGTACAGGAGCCCGAAGACACACAATCAACGATTCAGGAACATCTTCTTCCCCTCTACCGTCAGGGAGGGGGTACAGGAGCCCGAAGACACACAATCAACGATGCAGGAACAGCTTCTTCCCCTCTGCCATCAGGGAGAAGGTACAGGAGCCTGAAGACACACACTCAGCAATTCAGAACGGCTTCTTCCACTCTGCCATCAGGGAGGAGGTACTGGTGCGTGAAGAAACAAACTCAGTGATTCAGGAACGGCTTCTTCCCCTCTGCCATCAAGGAGCAGGTACAGGAGCCAGAAGACACACACTCAACGATTCAGGAACAGCTTCGTCCCCTCTGCCATCAGGGAGGAGGTACAGGAGCCTGAAAACACACACTCAGTGATTCAGGAGCAGCTTCTTCCCCTCTGCCATTAGGGAGGAGGTACAGGAGCCCGAAGACACACACTCAGCGATTCAGGAAAAGCTTCTTGCCCTCTGCCATCAGGGAGGAGGTACTGGTGCGTGAAGAAACAAACTCTGTGATTCAGGAGCAGCTTCTTCCCCTCTGCCATCAGGGAGGAGGTACAGGAGCCCGAAGACACACAATCAACGATTCAGGAACATCTTCTTCCCCTCTACCGTCAGGGAGGGGGTACAGGAGCCCGAAGACACACACTGTGATGCAGGAACAGCTTCTTCCCCTCTGCCATCAGGGAGAAGGTACAGGAGCCTGAAGACACACACTCAGCAATTCAGAACGGCTTCTTCCCCTCTGCCATCAGGGAGGAGGTACGGGAGCCTGAAGACACGCCCTCAATAATTCAGGAACAGCTTCTTCCACTCTGCCATCAGGGAGGAGGTACAGGAGCCTGAAGACACAGACGCAACAATTCAGGAACAGCTTCTTCCCCTCTGCCATCAAGGAGCAGGTACAGGAGCCAGAAGACACACACTCAACGATTCAGGAACAGCTTTGTCCCCTCTGCCATCAGGGAGGAGGTACAGGAGTCTGAAGACACACACTCAACAATTGAGGAACAGCTTCTTCCCCTCTGCCATCAGGGAGGAGGTACAGGAGCCTGAAAACACACACTCAGTGATTCAGGAACAACTTCTTCTCCTCTGCCATCAATGAGGAGGTACAGCAGCCTGAAGACACACTCTCAATGAATCCGGAACAGCTTCTTCCCCTCTGCCATCAGGGAGGAGGTACAGGAGCCTGAAGACACACACTCAGCGATTCAGGATCAGCTACTTCCGCTCTGCCATCAGGGAGCAGGTACAGGAGTCTGAAGACACACACTCAACGATTCAGGAACAGCTTCTTCCACTCTGCCATCAATGAGGAGGTACAGGAGCCTGAAAACACACACCCAGCGATTCAGGAACAGCTTCTTCCCCTCTGCCATCAGGGAGGAGGTACAGGAGTCTGAAGATACACAGTCAACGATTCAGGATCAGCTACTTCCCCTCTGCCATCAGGAACAGGTAGAGCCTGAAGACACACACTCAACGATTCAGGCACACCTTCTTCCCCTCTGCCATCAGCGAGGAGGTACCGGAGCCTGAAGACACACACTCAGTGATTCAGGAACAGCTTCTTCCGCTCTGCCATCAGGGAGGAGGTACAGGAGCCTGAAGACACACACTCAACGATTCAGGAACAGCTTTTTCCCCTCTGCCAACAGGGAGGAGGTACAGGAGCCTGAAGACACACACTCAGTGATTCAGGAACAGCTTCTTCCGCTCTGCCATCAGGGAGGAGGTACAGGAGCCTGAAGACACACCTTCAATAATTCAGGAAAAGCTTCTTGCCCTCTGCAATCAGGGAGGAGGTACTGGAGCCTGAAAACACAAACTCAGTGATTCAGCAATAACTTCTTCGCCTCTGCCATCAGGGAGGAGGTACAGTAGCCGGAAAACACACTCTCAACGACTCCGGAACAGCTTCTTCCACTTTGCCATCAGGGAGGAGGTACTGGTGCGTGAAGAAACAAACTCAGTGATTCAGGAACGGCTTCTTCCCCTCTGCCATCAAGGAGCAGGTACAGGAGCCAGAAGACACACACTCAACGATTCAGGAACAGCTTCGTCCCCTCTGCCATCAGGGAGGAGGTACAGGAGCCTGAAAACACACACTCAGTGATTCAGGAGCAGCTTCTTCCCCTCTGCCATTAGGGAGGAGGTACAGGAGCCCGAAGACACACACTCAGCGATTCAGGAACAGCTTCTTCCCCTCTGCCGTCAGGGAGGAGGTACAGGAGCCTGAAGACACACACTCAGCGATTCAGGATCAGCTACTTCCGCTCTGCCATTAGGAAGCAGGTACAGGAGTCTGAAGACACACACTCAACGTTTCAGGAACAGCTTCTTCCACTCTGCCATCAGGGAGGAGGTACAGGAGCCTGAAGACACAGACGCAACAATTCAGGAACAGCTTCTTCCCCTCTGCCATCAATGAGGAGGTACAGGAGCCTGAAAACACACACCCAGCGATTCAGGAACAGCTCCTTCCCCTCTGCCATCTGGGAGGAGGTACAGGAGTCTGAAGATACACAGTCAACGATTCAGGATCAGCTACTTCCCCTCTGCCATCAGGGAGCAGATAGAGCCTGAAGTCACACACTCAACGATTCAGGCACACCTTCTTCCCCTCTGCCATCAGCGAGGATGTACCGGAGCCTGAAGACACACACTCAGTGATTCAGGAACAGCTTCTTCCGCTCTGCCATCAGGGAGGAGGTACAGGAGCCTGAAGACACACACTCAGTGATTCAGGAACAGCTTCTTCCGCTCTGCCATCAGGGAGGAGGTACAGGAGCCTGAAGACACACACTCAACGATTCAGGAACAGCTTTTTCCCCTCTGCCAACAGGGAGGAGGTACAGGAGCCTGAAGACACACACTCAGTGATTCAGGATCAGCTACTTCCGCTCTGCCATCAGGGAGCAGGTACAGGAGTCTGAAGACACACACTCAACGATTCTGGAACAGCTTCTTCCACTCTGCCATCAGGGAGGAGGTAAAGGAGCCTGAAGACACACATGCAACAATTCAGGAAAAGCTTCTTCCCCTCTGCCATCAGGGAGGAGGTACAGGAGCCTGAAAACTCACACACAGCGATTCAGGAACAACTTCTTCCCCTCTGCCATCAGGGAGGAGGTACAGGAGCCTGAAGACACACACACACAGCGATTCAGGATCAGCTACTTCCCCTCTGCCATCAGGGAGCAGGGACAGGAGTCTGAAGATACACAGTCAACGATTCAGGAACAGCTTTTTCCCCTCTGCCAACAGGGAGGAGGTACAGGAGCCTGAAGACACACACTCAATAATTCAGCAACAGCTTCATCCCCTCTGCAGTCAGTGAGGATGTACAGGAGCCTGAAAACACACACTCAGTGATTCAGAAACAACTTCTTCCCCTCTGCCATCAGGGAGGAGGTACAGGAGTCTGAAGACACACACGCAACGATTCAGGAACAGCTTCTTCCACTCTGCCATCAGGGAAGAGGTACAGGAGCCTGAAGACACACACTCATTGATTCAGGAACAGCTTCTTCCCCTCTGCCATCATGGAGGAGGTACAGGAGCCAGAAGACACACACTCAACGATTGAGGATCAGCTTCTTCCCCTCTGCCATCAGGGAGGAGGTACAGGAGCCTGAAAACACACACGCAACAATTCAGGAACAGCTTCTTCCCCTCTGCCATCAAGGAGGAGGTACAGGAGCCTGAAGACACACTCTCAACTATTCCGGAACAGCTTCTTCCCCTCTGCAATCAGGGAGGAGGTACAGGAGCCTGAAAACACACACTCAGTGATTCAGGAACAAATTCTTCCCCTCTGCCATCAATGAGGAGGTACAGGAGCCTGAAAACACACTCTCAGTGATTCAGGAACGGCTTCTTCCCCTCTGCCGTCAGGGAGGAGTTACAGGAGCCTGAGGACACACACACAGCGATTCAGGATCAGCTACTTCCCCTCTGCCATGACAGAGCAGGTACAGGAGCCTGAAGACACACCCTCAATAATTCAGGAACAGCTTCTTCCCCTCTGCCATCAGGGGGAAGTTACAGGAGCCTGAAGACACACACTCAACGATTCAGGAACAGCTTGTTCCCCTCTGCCATCAGGGAGGAGGTACCAGAGCCTGAAGACACACGCTCAACGATTCAGGAACTGCTTCTTCCCCTCTTCCATCAGGGCGGAGGTACAGGAGCCAGAAGACACACACTCAACGATTAAGGAACGGCTTCTTCCCCTCTGCCATCAGGGAGGAGGTACAGGAGCCAGAAGACACACACTCAACGATTAAGGAACAGTTTCTTCCTCTCTGCCATCAGGGAGGAGGTATAGGAGCCTGAAGACACACACTCAGCCATTCAGGAACAGCTTCTTCTCCTCTGCCATAAGGAAGGAGGTACTGGAGCCTGAAGACACACACTCAACGATTAAGGAACGGCTTCTTCCCCTCTGCCATCAGGGAGGAGGTATAGGAGCCTGAAGACACACACTCAACGATTTAGGAACAGCTTCTTCCGCTCTGCCATCAGGAAGGAGGTAGAAGAGCCTGAAGACACACACTCAGCGATTCAGGAACAGCTTCTTCCCCTCTGCCATCAGTTAGGAGGTACAGGAGCCCGAAGACACACACTCAACGATTCAGGAACAGCTCCTTCCCCTCTGCCATCATGGAGGAGGTACAGGAGGCTGAAGACACACACTCAGCGATTCAGGAACAGCTTCTTCCCCTCTGCCATCATGGAGGAGGTACAGGAGGCTGAAGACACACACTCAGCGATTCAGGAACAGCTTCTTCCCCTCTGCCATCAGGGAGGAGGTATAGGAGCCTGAAGACACAGACTCAGCGATTCAGGAACAGCTTCTTCCCCTCTGCCATAAGGAAGGAGGTACAGGAGCCCGAAGACACACACTCAGTGATTCAGGAACAGCATCTTCCCCTCTACCGTCAGGGAGGAAGTACAGGAGCCCGAATACACACACTCAGCGATTCAGGAACAGCTTCTTCCCCTCTGCTGTCAGGGAGGAGGTACAGGAGCCTGAAGACTCACAGTCAGTGATTCAGGAACAGCTTCTTCCCCTCTGCCATCAGGGAGGCGGTACAGGAGCCTGAAGACACACACTCAGTGATTCAGGAACAGTTTCTTCCCCTCTGCCATCAGGGAGGAGGTACAGGAGCCTGAAGACACACACTCAGCGATTCAGGAACAGCTTCTTCCCCTCTGCCATCAGGGAGGAGGTATAGGAGCCTGAAGACACAGACTCAGCGATTCAGGAACAGCTTCTTCCCCTCTGCCATAAGAAAGGAGGTACAGGAGCCTGAAGACACACACTCAGCCATTCAGGAACAACATCTTCCCCTCTGCCATCAGGGATGTGGTACAGGAGCCTGAAGACACTCAACGATCAGGAACAGCTTCTTCCCCTATACCGTCAGGGAGGAGGTACGGGAGCCCGAAGACACACACTCAACGATTCCGGAACGGCTTCTTCCCCTCTGCCATCAGGGAGGAGGTACAGGAGCCTGAAGACACACACTCAACGATTCAGGAACGGCTTCTTCCCCTCTGCCATCAGGGCGGAGGTACAGGAGCCTGAAGACACACACTCAACGATTAAGGAACGGCTTCTTCCCCTCTGCCATCAGGGCGGAGGTACAGGAGCCTGAAGACACACACTCAACGATTAAGGAACGGCTTCCTCCCCTCTGCCATCAGGGAGGAGGTATAGGAGCCTGAAGACACACACTCAACGATTTAGGAACAGCTTCTTCCGCTCTGCCATCAGGGAGGAGGTACAAGAGCCTGAGGACACACACTCAGCCATTCAGGAACAGCTTCTTCTCCTCTGCCATCAGTTAGGAGGTACAGGAGCCCGAAGACACACACTCAACGATTCAGGAACATCTTCTTCCCCACTACCGTCAGGGAGGGGGTACAGGAGCCCGAAGGCACTCACTCAGTGATGCAGGAACAGCTTCTTCCCCTCTGCCATCAGGGAGAAGGTACAGGAGCCTGAAGACACACACTCAGCGATTCAGGAAAGGCTTCTTCCCCTCTGCCATCAGGGAGGAGGTACGAGACCCTGAAGACACACACTCAACGATTCAGGAACGGCTTCTTCCCCTCTGCCATCAGGGAGGAGGTACAAGAGCCTGAAGACACACACTCAGCAATTCAGAACAGCTTCTTCCCCACTGCCATCATGGAGGAGGTACAGGAGCCTGAAGACACACACTCAGCGATTCAGGAACAGCTTCTTCCCCTCTGCCATCAGGGAGGAGGTATAGGAGCATGAAGACACAGAATCAGCGATTCAGAAACAACTTCTTCCCCTCTGCCATAAGAAAGGAGGTACAGGAGCCCGAAGACACACACTCAGTGATTCAGGAACAGCTTCTTCCCCTCTGCCATCAGGGAGAAGGTACAGGAGCCTGAAGACACACACTCAGCAATTCAGAACAGTTTCTTCCCCTCTGCCATCATGGAGGAGGTACAGGAGGCTGAAGACACACACTCAGCGATTCAGGAACAGCTTCTTCCCCTCTGCCATCAGGGAGGAGGTATAGGAGCCTGAAGACACAGACTCAGCGATTCAGGAACAGCTTCTTCCACTCTGCCATAAGGAAGGAGGTACAGGAGCCCGAAGACACACACTCAGTGATTCAGGAACAGCATCTTCCCCTCTACCGTCAGGGAGGAAGTACAGGAGCCCGAAGACACACACTCAGCGATTCAGGAACAGCTTCTTCCCCTCTGCTGTCAGGGAGGAGGTACAGGAGCCTGAAGACTCACAGTCAGTGATTCAGGAACAGCTTCTTCCCCTCTGCCATCAGGGAGGCGGTACAGGAGCCTGAAGACACACACTCAGTGATTCAGGAACAGTTTCTTCCCCTCTGCCATCTGGGAGGAGGTACAGGAGCCTGAAGACACACACTCAACGATTCAGGAACAGCTCCTTCCCCTCTTCATCAGGGAGGAGGTACGAGAGCCTGAAGACACACACGCAACGATTCAGGAACAGCTCCTTCCCCTCTGCCAACAGGGAGGAGGTGCAGGAGCCTGAAGACACACACTCAACGATTCAGGAACAGCTCCTTCCCCTCTGCCATCAGGGAGGAGGTACGAGAGCCTGAAGACACACACTCAACGATTCAGGAACAGCTCCTTCCCCTCTGCCATCAGGGAGGAGGTACGAGAGCCTGAAGACACACACTCAACGATTCAGGAACATCTTCTTCCCCTCTACCGTCAGGGAGAAGGTACAGGAGCCTGAAGACACACACTCAGCGATTCAGGAACAGCTTCTTCCCCTCTGCCATCAGGGAGGAGGTATTGGAGCCTGAAGACACAGACTCAGCGATTCAGGAACAGCATCTTCCCCTCTGCCATAAGGAAGGAGGTACAGGAGCCCGAATACACACACTCAGCGATTCAGGAACAGTTTCTTCCCCTCTGCTGTCAGGGAGGAGGTACAGGAGCCTGAAGACTCACAGTCAGTGATTCAGGAACAGCTTCTTCCCCTCTGCCATCAGGTAGGCGGTACAGGAGCCTGAAGACACACACTCAGTGATTCAGGAACAGTTTCTTCCCCTCTGCCATCAGGGAGGAGGTACAGGAGCCTGAAGACACACACTCAGCGATTCAGGAACAGCTTCTTCCCCACTGCCATCAGGGAGGAGGTATAGGAGCCTGAAGACCCAGACTCAGCGATTCAGGAACAGCTTCTTCCCCTCTGCCATAAGAAAGGAGGTACAGGAGCCTGAAGACACACACTCAGCCATTCAGGAACAACATCTTCCCCTCTGCCATCAGGGATGTGGTACAGGAGCCTGAAGACACTCAACGATTCAGGAACAGCTTCTTCCCCTATACCGTCAGGGAGGAGGTACGGGAGCCTGAAGACACACACTAAACGATTCCGGAACGGCTTCTTCCCCTCTGCCATCAGGGAGGAGGTACGGGAGCCTGAAGACACACACTCAAGGATTCAGGAACGGCTTCTTCCCCTCTGCCATCAGGGCGGAGGTACAGGAGCCTGAAGACACACACTCAACGATTAAGGAACGGCTTCTTCCCCTCTGCCATCAGGGCGGAGGTACAGGAGCCTGAAGACACACACTCAACGATTAAGGAACGGCTTCCTCCCCTCTGCCATCAGGGAGGAGGTATAGGAGCCTGAAGACACACACTCAACGATTTAGGAACAGCTTCTTCCGCTCTGCCATCAGGGAGGAGGTACAAGAGCCTGAGGACACACACTCAGCCATTCAGGAACAGCTTCTTCTCCTCTGCCATCAGTTAGGAGGTACAGGAGCCCGAAGACACACACTCAACGATTCAGGAACATCTTCTTCCCCACTACCGTCAGGGAGGGGGTACAGGAGCCGGAAGGCACACACTCAGTGATGCAGGAACAGCTTCTTCCCCTCTGCCATCAGGGAGAAGGTACAGGAGCCTGAAGACACACACTCAGCGATTCAGGAACAGCTTCTTCCCCTCTGCCATCAGGGAGGAGGTATTGGAGCCTGAAGACACAGACTCAGCGATTCAGGAACAGCATCTTCCCCTCTGCCATAAGGAAGGAGGTACAGGAGCCCGAATACACACACTCAGCGATTCAGGAACAGTTTCTTCCCCTCTGCTGTCAGGGAGGAGGTACAGGAGCCTGAAGACTCACAGTCAGTGATTCAGGAACAGCTTCTTCCCCTCTGCCATCAGGTAGGCGGTACAGGAGCCTGAAGACACACACTCAGTGATTCAGGAACAGTTTCTTCCCCTCTGCCATCAGGGAGGAGGTACAGGAGCCTGAAGACACACACTCAGCGATTCAGGAACAGCTTCTTCCCCTCTGCCATCAGGGAGGAGGTATAGGAGCCTGAAGACCCAGACTCAGCGATTCAGGAACAGCTTCTTCCCCTCTGCCATAAGAAAGGAGGTACAGGAGCCTGAAGACACACACTCAGCCATTCAGGAACAACATCTTCCCCTCTGCCATCAGGGATGTGGTACAGGAGCCTGAAGACACTCAACGATTCAGGAACAGCTTCTTCCCCTATACCGTCAGGGAGGAGGTACGGGAGCCTGAAGACACACACTAAACGATTCCGGAACGGCTTCTTCCCCTCTGCCATCAGGGAGGAGGTACGGGAGCCTGAAGACACACACTCAAGGATTCAGGAACGGCTTCTTCCCCTCTGCCATCAGGGCGGAGGTACAGGAGCCTGAAGACACACACTCAACGATTAAGGAACGGCTTCTTCCCCTCTGCCATCAGGGCGGAGGTACAGGAGCCTGAAGACACACACTCAACGATTAAGGAACGGCTTCCTCCCCTCTGCCATCAGGGAGGAGGTATAGGAGCCTGAAGACACACACTCAACGATTTAGGAACAGCTTCTTCCGCTCTGCCATCAGGGAGGAGGTACAAGAGCCTGAGGACACACACTCAGCCATTCAGGAACAGCTTCTTCTCCTCTGCCATCAGTTAGGAGGTACAGGAGCCCGAAGACACACACTCAACGATTCAGGAACATCTTCTTCCCCACTACCGTCAGGGAGGGGGTACAGGAGCCGGAAGGCACACACTCAGTGATGCAGGAACAGCTTCTTCCCCTCTGCCATCAGGGAGAAGGTACAGGAGCCTGAAGACACACACTCAGCGATTCAGTAAAAGCTTCTTCACCTCTGCCATCAGGGAGGAGGTACGAGACCCTGAAGACACACACTCAACGATTCAGGAACGGCTTCTTTCCCTCTGCCATCAGGGAGGAGGTACAGGAGCCTGAAGACACACACTCAGTGATTCAGAACAGCTTCTTCCCCTCTGCCATCATGGAGGAGGTACAGGAGCCTGAAGACACAGACTCAGCGATTCAGGAACAACTTCTTCCCCTCTGCCATAAGGAAGGAGGTACAGGAGCCTGAAGACACACACTCAGCCATTCAGGAACAGCTTCTTCCCCTCTGCCATCAGGGATGTGGTACAGGAGCCTGAAGACACACACTCAACGATTAAGGAAGGGCTTCTCCCCTCTGCCATCAGGGAGGAGGTATAGGAGCCTGAAGACACACAATCAACGATTTAGGAACAGCTGCTTCCGCTCTGCCATCAGGGAGGAGGTACAAGAGCCTGAGGACACACACTCAGCCATTCAGGAACAGCTTCTTCTCCTCTGCCATCAGTTAGGAGGTACAGGAGCCCGAAGACACACACTCAACGATTCAGGAACATCTTCTTCCCCACTACTGTCAGGGAGGGGGTACAGGAGCCCGAAGGCACACACTCAGTGATGCAGGAACAGCTTCTTCCCCTATGCCATCAGGGAGAAGGTACAGGAGCCTGAAGACACACACTCAGCGATTCAGGAAAGGCTTCTTCTCCTCTGCCATCAGGGAGGAGGTACGAGACCCTGAAGACACACACTCAACGATTCAGGAACGGCTTCTTCCCCTCTGCCATCTGGGAGGAGGTACAAGAGCCTGAAGACACACACTCAGCAATTCAGAACAGCTTCTTCCCCTCTGCCATCATGGAGGAGGTGCAGGAGCCTGAAGACACACACTCAGCGATTCAGGTACAGCTTCTTCCCCTCTGCCATCAGGGAGGAGGTATAGGAGCCTGAAGACACAGACTCATCGATTCAGGAACAACTTCTTCCCCTCTGCCATAAGGAAGGAGGTACAGGAGCCCGAAGACACACACTCAGTGATTCAGGAACAGCTTCTTCCCCTCCTCCATCATGGAGGAGGTACAGGAGCCTGAAGACACACACTCAGTGATTCAGAACAGCTTCTTCCCCTCTGCCATCATGGAGGAGGTACAGGAGCCTGAAGACACAGACTCAGCGATTCAGGAACAACTTCTTCCCCTCTGCCATAAGGAAGGAGGTACAGGAGCCTGAAGACACACACTCAGCCATTCAGGAACAGCTTCTTCCCCTCTGCCATCAGGGATGTGGTACAGGAGCCTGAAGACACACACTCAACGATTAAGGAAGGGCTTCTCCCCTCTGCCATCAGGGAGGAGGTATAGGAGCCTGAAGACACACAATCAACGATTTAGGAACAGCTGCTTCCGCTCTGCCATCAGGGAGGAGGTACAAGAGCCTGAGGACACACACTCAGCCATTCAGGAACAGCTTCTTCTCCTCTGCCATCAGTTAGGAGGTACAGGAGCCCGAAGACACACACTCAACGATTCAGGAACATCTTCTTCCCCACTACTGTCAGGGAGGGGGTACAGGAGCCCGAAGGCACACACTCAGTGATGCAGGAACAGCTTCTTCCCCTATGCCATCAGGGAGAAGGTACAGGAGCCTGAAGACACACACTCAGCGATTCAGGAAAGGCTTCTTCTCCTCTGCCATCAGGGAGGAGGTACGAGACCCTGAAGACACACACTCAACGATTCAGGAACGGCTTCTTCCCCTCTGCCATCTGGGAGGAGGTACAAGAGCCTGAAGACACACACTCAGCAATTCAGAACAGCTTCTTCCCCTCTGCCATCATGGAGGAGGTGCAGGAGCCTGAAGACACACACTCAGCGATTCAGGTACAGCTTCTTCCCCTCTGCCATCAGGGAGGAGGTATAGGAGCCTGAAGACACAGACTCATCGATTCAGGAACAACTTCTTCCCCTCTGCCATAAGGAAGGAGGTACAGGAGCCCGAAGACACACACTCAGTGATTCAGGAACAGCTTCTTCCCCTCCTCCATCATGGAGGAGGTACAGGAGCCTGAAGACACACACTCTGCGATTCACGAGCAGCTTCTTCCCCTCTGCCATCAGGGAGGCGGTATAGGAGCCTGAAGACACAGACTCAGCAATTCAGGAACAGCTTCTTCCCCTCTGCCATAAGGAAGGAGGTACAGGAGCCCGAAGACACACACTCAGTGATTCAGGAACAGCATCTTCCCCTCTACCGTCAGGGAGGAAGTACAGGAGCCAAAGACACACACTCAGCGATTCAGGAACAGCTTCTTCCCCTCTGCTGTCAGGGAGGAGGTACAGGAGCCTGAAGACTCACAGTCAGTGATTCAGGAACAGCTTCTTCCCCTCTGCCATCAGGGAGGCGGTACAGGAGCCTGAAGACACACAGACAGTGATTCAGGAACAGTTTCTTCCCCTCTGCCATCAGGGAGGAGGTACGAGAGCCTGAAGACACACACTCAGCGATTCAGGAACAGCTTCTTCCCCTCTGCCATCAGGGAGGAGTTATAGGAGCCTGAAGACACAGACTCAGCGATTCAGGAACAGCTTCTTCCCCTCTGCCATAAGAAAGGAGGTACAGGAGCCTGAAGACACACACTCAGCCATTCAGGAACAACATCTTCCCCTCTGCCATCAGGGATGTGGTACAGGAGCCTGAAGACACTCAACGATTCAGGAACAGCTTCTTCCCCTATACCGTCAGGGAGGAGGTACGGGAGCCTGAAGACACACACTCAATGATTCCGGAACGGCTTCTTACCCTCTGCCATCAGGGAGGAGGTACGGGAGCCTGAAGACACACGCTCAATGATTCAGGAACAGTTTCTTCCCCTCTGCCATCAGGGGGATGGTACAGGAGCCTGAAGACACACACTCAACGATTCAGGAACAGTTTCTTCCCCTCTGCAATCAGGGAGGAGGTACAGGAGCCTGAAGACACACAGCAATTCAGGAACAGCTTCTTCCCCTCTGCCATCAGGGAGGAGGTACAGGAGCCTGAAAACACACACGCAGTGATTCAGGAACAACTTCTTCCCCTCTGCCATCAGGGAGGTGGTACAGGAGCCTGAAGACACACACTCAACGATTCAGGAACAGCTCCTTCCCCTCTGCCATCAGGGAGGAGGTACGAGAGCCTGAAGACACACACTCAACGATTCAGGAACAGCTCCTTCCCCTCTGCCAACAGGGAGGAGGTACCAGAGCCTGAAGACACACACTCAGCGATTCGGGAACACCTTCTTCCCCTCTGCCATCAGGGAGGAGGTACAGGAGCCTGAAGACACACACTCAATGATTCAGGAAAAGCTCCTTCCCCTCTGCCATCAGGGAGGAGGTACGAGAGCCTGAAGACACACACTCAACGATTCCGGAACGGCTTCTTCCCCTCAGCCATCAGGGAGGAGGTACGGGAGCCTGAAGACACACACTCAACGATTCCGGAACGGCTTCTTCCCCTCTGCCATCAGCGAGGAGGTTCGGGATCCTGAAGACACACACTCAACGATTCAGGAACAGCTTCTTCCCCTCTGCCATCAGGGAGGTGGTACAGGAGCTTGAAGACACACACGCAGTGATTCAGGAACAACTTCTTCCCCTCTGCCATCAGGGTGGCAGTACAGGAGCCTGAAGACACACACTCAGTGATTCAGGAACAGCTTCTTCCCCTCTGCCATCAGGGAGGCGGTACAGGAGCCTGAAGACACACACTCAACGATTCAGGAACAGTTTCTTCCCCTCTGCCATCAGGGAGGAGGTACAGGAGCCTGAAGACATACACTCAGCGATTCAGGAACAGCTTCTTCCCCTCTGCCATCAGGGAGGAGGTATAGGAGCCTGAAGACACAGACTCAGCGATTCAGGAACAGCTTCTTCCCCTCTGCCATAAGGAAGGAGGTACAGCAGCCTGAAGAGACACACTCAGCCATTCAGGAACAACTTCGTCCCCTCTGCCATCAGGGATGTGGTACAGGAGCCTGAAGACACTCAACGATTCAGGATCAGCTTCTTCCCCTATACCGTCAGGGAGGAGGTACGGGAGCCTGAAGACACACACTCAACGATTCCGGAACGGCTTCTTCCCCTCTGCCATCAGGGAGTAGGTACGGGAGCCTGAAGACTCACACTCAACGATTCAGGAACTGCTTCTTCCCCTCTGCCATCAGGGCGGAGGTACAGGAGCCTGAAGACACACACTCAACGATTAAGGAACGGCTTCTTCACCTCTGCCATCAGGGAGGAGGTATAGGAGCCTGAAGACACACACTCAACGATTTAGGAACAGCTTCTTCCGCTCTGCCATCAGGAAGGAGGTACAAGAGCCTGAAGACACACACTCAGCCATTCAGGAACAGCTTCTTCTCCTCTGCCATCAGTTAGGAGGTACAGGAGCCCGAAGACACACAATCAACGATTCAGGAACATCTTCTTCCCCTCTACCGTCAGGGAGGTGGTACAGGAGCCCGAAGACACGGACTCAGCAAATCAGGAACAGCTTCTTCCCCTCTGCCATAAGGAAGGAGGTACAGGAGCCCGAAGACACACACTCAGTGATTCAGGAACAGCATCTTCCCCTCTACCGTCAGGGAGGAAGTACAGGAGCCTGAGGACACACACTCAGCGATTCAGGAACAGCTTCTTCCCCTCTGCTGTCAGGGAGGAGGTACAGGAGCCTGAAGACTCACAGTCAGTGATTCAGGAACAGCTTCTTCAACTCTGCCATCAGGGAGGCGGTACAGGAGCCTGAAGACACACACTCAGTGATTCAGGAACAGTTTCTTCCCCTCTGCCATCAGGGAGGAGGTACAGGAGCCTGAAGACACACACTCAGCGATTCAGGAACAGCTTCTTCCCCTCTGCCATCAGGGAGGAGGTATAGGAGCCTGAAGACACATACTCAGCGATTCAGGAACAGCTTCTTCCCCTCTGCCATAAGAAAGGAGGTACAGGAGCCTGAAGACACACACTCAGCCATTCAGAAACAACATCTTCCCCTCTGCCATCAGGGATGTGGTACAGGAGCCTGAAGACACTCAACGATTCAGGAACAGCTTCTTCCCCTATACCGTCAGGGAGGAGGTACGGGAGCCTGAAGACACACACTCAACGATTCCGGAACGGCTTCTTCCCCTCTGCCATCAGGGAGGAGGTACGGGAGCCAAAGACACACACTCAAGGATTCAGGAACGGCTTCTTCCCCTCTGCCATCAGGGCCGACGTACAGGAGCCTGAAGACACACAGTCAACGATATAGGAACAGCTTCTTCTCCTCTGCCATCAGTTAGGAGGTACATGAGCCCAAAGACACACACTCAACGATTCAGGAACACCTTCTTCCCCACTACCGTCAGGGAGGGGTTACAGGAGCCCGAAGGCACACACTCAGTGATGCAGGAACAGCTCCTTCCCCTCTGCCATCAGGGAGAAGGTACAGGAGCCTGAAGACACACACTCAGCGATTCAGGAAAGGCTTCTTCCCCTCTGCCATCAGGGAGGAGGTACGAGACCCTGAAGACACACACTCAACGATTCTGGAACGGCTTCTTCCCCTCTGCCATCAGGGTGGAGGTACGGGAGCCTGAAGACACACACTCAACGATTCCGGAACGGCTTCTTCCCCTCTGCCATCAGCGAGGAGGTTCGGGATCCTGAAGACACACACTCAACGATTCAGGAACAGCTTCTTCCCCTCTGCCATCAGGGAGGTGGTACAGGAGCTTGAAGACACACACGCAGTGATTCAGGAACAACTTCTTCCCCTCTGCCATCACGGTGGCAGTACAGGAGCCTGAAGACACACACTCAGTGATTCAGGAACAGCTTCTTCCCCTCTGCCATCAGGGAGGCGGTACAGGAGCCTGAAGACACACACTCAACGATTCCGGAACGGCTTCTTCTCCTCTGCCATCAGGGAGGAGGTATAGGAGCCTGAAGACACAGACTCAGCGATTTAGGAACAACTTCTTCCCCTCTGCCATTAGGAAGGAGGTACGGGAGCCCGAAGACACACACTCAGTGATTCAGGAACAGCTTCGTCCCCGCTGCCATTAGCGAGGAGGTTCGGTAGCCTGAAGACACACACTCAATGATTCAGGAACTGCTTCTTCACCTCCGCCATCAGGGGGAAGTTACAGGAGCCTGAAGACACACACTCAATGATTCAGGAACAGTTTCTTCCCCTCTGCCATCAGGGGGATGGTACAGGAGCCTGAAGACACACACTCAACGATTCAGGAACAGTTTCTTCCCCTCTGCAATCAGGGAGGAGGTACAGGAGCCTGAAGACACACACTCAGCGATTCCGGAACAGCTTCTTCCCCTCTGCCATCAGGGAGGAGGTACAGGAGCCTGAACACACACACGCTGTGATTCAGGAACAACTTCATCCCCTCTGCCATCAGGGAGGTTGTACAGGAGCCTGAAGACACACACTCAACGATTCAGGAACAGCTCCTTCCACTCTGCCATCAGGGAGGAGGTACGAGAGCCTGAAGACACACACTCAACGATTCAGGAACAGCTCCTTCCCCTCTGCCAACAGGGAGGAGATACCAGAGCCTGAAGACACACACTCAGCGATTCGGGAACACCTTCTTCCCCTCTGCCATCAGGGAGGAGGTACAGGAGCCTGAAGACACACACTCAACGATTCAGGAACAGCTCCTTCCCCTCTGCCATCAGGGAGGAGGTACGAGAGCCTGAAGACACACACTCAACGATTCAGGAACAGCTCCTTCCCCTCTGCCAACAGGGAGGAGGTACCAGAGCCTGAAGACACACACTCAGCGATTCGGGAACACCTTCTTCCCATCTGCCATCAGGGAGGAGGTACAGGAGCCTGAAGACACACACTCAACGATTCAGGAAAAGCTCCTTCCCCTCTGCCATCAGGGAGGAGGTACGAGAGCCTGAAGACACACACTCAACGATTCCGGAACGGCTTCTTCCCCTCAGCCATCAGGGAGGAGGTACGGGAGCCTGAAGACACACACTCAAAGATTCCGGAACGGCTTCTTCCCCTCTGCCATCAGCGAGGAGGTTCGGGATCCTGAAGACACACACTCAACGATTCAGGAACAGCTTCTTCCCCTCTGCCATCAGGGAGGTGGTACAGGAGCTTGAAGACACACACGCAGTGATTCAGGAACAACTTCTTCCCCTCTGCCATCAGGGTGGCAGTACAGGAGCCTGAAGACACACACTCAGTGATTCAGGAACAGCTTCTTCCCCTCTGCCATCAGGGAGGCGGTACAGGAGCCTGAAGACACACACTCAACGATTCAGGAACAGTTTCTTCCCCTCTGCCATCAGGGAAGAGGTACAGGAGCCTGAAGACATACACTCAGCGATTCAGGAACAGCTTCTTCCCCTCTGCCATCAGGGAGGAGGTATAGGAGCCTGAAGACACAGACTCAGCGATTCAGGAACAGCTTCTTCCCCTCTGCCATAAGGAAGGAGGTACAGCAGCCTGAAGAGACACACTCAGCCATTCAGGAACAACTTCGTCCCCTCTGCCATCAGGGATGTGGTACAGGAGCCTGAAGACACTCAACGATTCAGGAACAGCTTCTTCCCCTATACCGTCAGGGAGGAGGTACGGGAGCCTGAAGACACACACTCAACGATTCCGGAACGGCTTCTTCCCCTCTGCCATCAGGGAGGAGGTACGGGAGCCTGAAGACACACACTCAACGATTCAGGAACTGCTTCTTCCCCTCTGCCATCAGGGCGGAGGTACAGGAGCCTGAAGACACACACTCAACGATTAAGGAACGGCTTCTTCCCCTCTGCCATCAGGGAGGAGGTATAGGAGCCTGAAGACACACACTCAACGATTTAGGAACAGCTTCTTCCGATCTGCCATCAGGAAGGAGGTACAAGAGCCTGAAGACACACACTCAGCCATTCAGGAACAGCTTCTTCTCCTCTGCCATCAGTTAGGAGGTACAGGAGCCCGAAGACACACAATCAACGATTCAGGAACATCTTCATCCCCTCTACCGTCAGAGAGGTGGTACAGGAGCCCGAAGACACAGACTCAGCGATTCAGGAACAGCTTCTTCCCCTCTGCCATAAGGAAGGAGGTACAGGAGCCCGAAGACACACACTCAGTGATTCAGGAACAGCATCTTCCCCTCTACCGTCAGGGAGGAAGTACAGGAGCCCGAAGACACACACTCAGCGATTCAGGAACAGCTTCTTCCCCTCTGCTGTCAGGGAGGAGGTACAGGAGCCTGAAGACTCACAGTCAGTGATTCAGGAACAGCTTCTTCAACTCTGCCATCAGGGAGGCGGTACAGGAGCCTGAAGACACACACTCAGTGATTCAGGAACAGTTTCTTCCCCTCTGCCATCAGGGAGGAGGTACAGGAGCCTGAAGACACACACTCAGCGATTCAGGAACAGCTTCTTCCCCTCTGCCATCAGGGAGGTGGTATAGGAGCCTGAAGACACAGACTCAGCGATTCAGGAACAGCTTCTTCCCCTCTGCCATAAGAAAGGAGGTACAGGAGCCTGAAGACACACATTCAGCCATTCAGAAACAACATCTTCCCCTCTGCCATCAGGGATGTGGTACAGGAGCCTGAAGACACTCAACGATTCAGGAACAGCTTCTTCCCCTATACCGTCAGGGAGGAGGTACGGGAGCCAAAGACACACACTCAAGGATTCAGGAACGGCTTCTTCCCCTCTGCCATCAGGGCGGAGGTACACGAGCCTGAAGACACACAGTCAACGATATAGGAAAGGCTTCTTCCCCTCTGCCATCAGGGCGGAGGTACAGGAGCCTGAAGACACACACTCAACGATTAAGGAACGGCTTCCTCCCCTCTGCCATCAGGGAGGAGGTATAGGAGCCTGAGGACACACACTCAACGATTTAGGAACAGCTTCTTCCGCTCTGCCATCAGGGAGGAGGTACAAGAGCCTGAGGACACACACTCAGCCATTCAGGAACAGCTTCTTCTCCTCTGCCATCAGTTAGGAGGTACATGAGCCCGAAGACACACACTCAACGATTCAGGAACACCTTCTTCCCCACTACCGTCAGGGAGGGGTTACAGGAGCCCGAAGGCACACACTCAGTGATGCAGGAACAGCTTCTTCCCCTCAGCCATCAGGGAGAAGGTACCGGAGCCTGAAGACACACACTCAGCGATTCAGGAAAGGCTTCTTCCCCTCTGCCATCAGGGAGGAGGTACGAGACCCTGAGGACACACACTCAACGATTCCGGAACGGCTTCTTCCCCTCTGCCATCAGGGTGGAGGTACGGGAGCCTGAAGACACACACTCAACGATTCCGGAACGGCTTCTTCCCCTCTGCCATCAGCGAGGAGGTTCGGGATCCTGAAGACACACACTCAACGATTCTGGAACAGCTTCTTCCCCTCTGCCATCAGGGAGGTGGTACAGGAGCTTGAAGACACACACGCAGTGATTCAGGAACAACTTCTTCCCCTCTGCCATCAGGGTGGCAGTACAGGAGCCTGAAGACACACACTCAGTGATTCAGGAACAGCTTCTTCCCCTCTGCCATCAGGGAGGCGGTACAGGAGCCTGAAGACACACACTCAATGATTAAGGTATGGCTTCTTCCCCTCTGCCATCAGGGAGGAGGTACAGGAGCCTGAAGACACACACTCAACGATTCCGGAACGGCTTCTTCCCCTCTGCCATCAGGGAGGAGGTATAGGAGCCTGAAGACACAGACTCAGCGATTCAGGAACAACTTCTTCCCCTCTGCCATTAGGAAGGAGGTACGGGAGCCCGAAGACACACACTCAGTGATTCAGGAACAGCTTCTTCCCCTCCGCCATCAGGGAGGAGGTACAGGAGCCTGAAGACACACACTCAACGATTCAGGGACAGCTTCGTCCCCGCTGCCATTAGTGAGGAGGTTCGGGAGCCTGAAGACACACACTCAATGATTCAGGAACAGCTTCTTCACCTCCGCCATCAGGGGGAAGTTACAGGAGCCTGAAGACACACACTCAATGATTCAGGAACAGTTTCTTCCCCTCTGCCATCAGGGGGATGGTACAGGAGCCTGAAGACACACACTCAACGATTCAGGAACAGTTTCTTCCCCTCTGCAATCAGGGAGGAGGTACAGGAGCCTGAAGACACACACTCAGCGATTCAGGAACAGCTTCTTCCCCTCTGCCATCAGGGAGGAGGTACAGGAGCCTGAACACACACACGCAGTGATTCAGGAACAACTTCATCCCCTCTGCCATCAGGGAGGTTGTACAGGAGCCTGAAGACACACACTCAACGATTCAGGAACAGCTCCTTCCCCTCTGCCATCAGGGAGGAGGTACGAGAGCCTGAAGACACACACTCAACGATTCAGGAACAGCTCCTTCCCCTCTGCCATCAGGGAGGAGGTACGAGAGCCTGAAGACACACACTCAACGATTCCGGAACGGCTTCTTCCCCTCAGCCATCAGGGAGGAGGTACGGGAGCCTGAAGACACACACTCAACGATTCCGGAACGGCTTCTTCACCTCTGCCATCAGCGAGGAGGTTCGGGATCCTGAAGACACACACTCAACGATTCAGGAACAGCTCCTTCCCCTCTGCCATCAGGGAGGAGGTACGAGAGCCTGAAGACACACACTCAACGATTCAGGAACAGCTCCTTCCCCTCTGCCATCAGGGAGGAGGTACGAGAGCCTGAAGACACACACTCAACGATTCCGGAACGGCTTCTTCCCCTCAGCCATCAGGGAGGAGGTACGAGAGCCTGAAGACACACACTCAACGATTCAGGAACAGCTCCTTCCCCTCTGCCAACAGGGAGGAGGTACCAGAGCCTGAAGACACACACTCAGCGATTCGGGAACACCTTCTTCCCCTCTGCCATCAGGGAGGAGGTACAGGAGCCTGAAGACACACACTCAACGATTCAGGAAAAGCTCCTTCCCCTCTGCCATCAGGGAGGAGGTACGAGAGCCTGAAGACACACACTCAACGATTCCGGAACGGCTTCTTCCCCTCAGCCATCAGGGAGGAGGTACGGGAGCCTGAAGACACACACTCAAAGATTCCGGAACGGCTTCTTCCCCTCTGCCATCAGCGAGGAGGTTCGGGATCCTGAAGACACACACTCAACGATTCAGGAACAGCTTCTTCCCCTCTGCCATCAGGGAGGTGGTACAGGAGCTTGAAGACACACACGCAGTGATTCAGGAACAACTTCTTCCCCTCTGCCATCAGGGTGGCAGTACAGGAGCCTGAAGACACACACTCAGTGATTCAGGAACAGCTTCTTCCCCTCTGCCATCAGGGAGGCGGTACAGGAGCCTGAAGACACACACTCAACGATTCAGGAACAGTTTCTTCCCCTCTGCCATCAGGGAAGAGGTACAGGAGCCTGAAGACATACACTCAGCGATTCAGGAACAGCTTCTTCCCCTCTGCCATCAGGGAGGAGGTATAGGAGCCTGAAGACACAGACTCAGCGATTCAGGAACAGCTTCTTCCCCTCTGCCATAAGGAAGGAGGTACAGCAGCCTGAAGAGACACACACAGCCATTCAGGAACAACTTCGTCCCCTCTGCCATCAGGGATGTGGTACAGGAGCCTGAAGACACTCAACGATTCAGGAACAGCTTCTTCCCCTATACCGTCAGGGAGGAGGTACGGGAGCCTGAAGACACACACTCAACGATTCCGGAACGGCTTCTTCCCCTCTGCCATCAGGGAGGAGGTACGGGAGCCTGAAGACACACACTCAACGATTCAGGAACTGCTTCTTCCCCTCTGCCATCAGGGCGGAGGTACAGGAGCCTGAAGACACACACTCAACGATTAAGGAACGGCTTCTTCCCCTCTGCCATCAGGGAGGAGGTATAGGAGCCTGAAGACACACACTCAACGATTTAGGAACAGCTTCTTCCGATCTGCCATCAGGAAGGAGGTACAAGAGCCTGAAGACACACACTCAGCCATTCAGGAACAGCTTCTTCTCCTCTGCCATCAGTTAGGAGGTACAGGAGCCCGAAGACACACAATCAACGATTCAGGAACATCTTCATCCCCTCTACCGTCAGAGAGGTGGTACAGGAGCCCGAAGACACAGACTCAGCGATTCAGGAACAGCTTCTTCCCCTCTGCCATAAGGAAGGAGGTACAGGAGCCCGAAGACACACACTCAGTGATTCAGGAACAGCATCTTCCCCTCTACCGTCAGGGAGGAAGTAAAGGAGCCCGAAGACACACACTCAGCGATTCAGGAACAGCTTCTTCCCCTCTGCTGTCAGGGAGGAGGTACAGGAGCCTGAAGACTCACAGTCAGTGATTCAGGAACAGCTTCTTCAACTCTGCCATCAGGGAGGCGGTACAGGAGCCTGAAGACACACACTCAGTGATTCAGGAACAGTTTCTTCCCCTCTGCCATCAGGGAGGAGGTACAGGAGCCTGAAGACACACACTCAGCGATTCAGGAACAGCTTCTTCCCCTCTGCCATCAGGGAGGTGGTATAGGAGCCTGAAGACACAGACTCAGCGATTCAGGAACAGCTTCTTCCCCTCTGCCATAAGAAAGGAGGTACAGGAGCCTGAAGACACACACTCAGCCATTCAGAAACAACATCTTCCCCTCTGCCATCAGGGATGTGGTACAGGAGCCTGAAGACACTCAACGATTCAGGAACAGCTTCTTCCCCTATACCGTCAGGGAGGAGGTACGGGAGCCAAAGACACACACTCAAGGATTCAGGAACGGCTTCTTCCCCTCTGCCATCAGGGCGGAGGTACACGAGCCTGAAGACACACAGTCAACGATATAGGAAAGGCTTCTTCCCCTCTGCCATCAGGGCGGAGGTACAGGAGCCTGAAGACACACACTCAACGATTAAGGAACGGCTTCCTCCCCTTTGCCATCAGGGAGGAGGTATAGGAGCCTGAGGACACACACTCAACGATTTAGGAACAGCTTCTTCCGCTCTGCCATCAGGGAGGAGGTACAAGAGCCTGAGGACACACACTCAGCCATTCAGGAACAGCTTCTTCTCCTCTGCCATCAGTTAGGAGGTACATGAGCCCGAAGACACACACTCAACGATTCAGGAACACCTTCTTCCCCACTACCGTCAGGGAGGGGTTACAGGAGCCCGAAGGCACACACTCAGTGATGCAGGAACAGCTTCTTCCCCTCAGCCATCAGGGAGAAGGTACCGGAGCCTGAAGACACACACTCAGCGATTCAGGAAAGGCTTCTTCCCCTCTGCCATCAGGGAGGAGGTACGAGACCCTGAAGACACACACTCAACGATTCCGGAACGGCTTCTTCCCCTCTGCCATCAGGGTGGAGGTACGGGAGCCTGAAGACACACACTCAACGATTCCGGAACGGCTTCTTCCCCTCTGCCATCAGCGAGGAGGTTCGGGATCCTGAAGACACACACTCAACGATTCTGGAACAGCTTCTTCCCCTCTGCCATCAGGGAGGTGGTACAGGAGCTTGAAGACACACACGCAGTGATTCAGGAACAACTTCTTCCCCTCTGCCATCAGGGTGGCAGTACAGGAGCCTGAAGACACACACTCAGTGATTCAGGAACAGCTTCTTCCCCTCTGCCATCAGGGAGGCGGTACAGGAGCCTGAAGACACACACTCAATGATTAAGGTATGGCTTCTTCCCCTCTGCCATCAGGGAGGAGGTACAGGAGCCTGAAGACACACACTCAACGATTCCGGAACGGCTTCTTCCCCTCTGCCATCAGGGAGGAGGTATAGGAGCCTGAAGACACAGACTCAGCGATTCAGGAACAACTTCTTCCCCTCTGCCATTAGGAAGGAGGTACGGGAGCCCGAAGACACACACTCAGTGATTCAGGAACAGCTTCTTCCCCTCCGCCATCAGGGAGGAGGTACAGGAGCCTGAAGACACACACTCAACGATTCAGGGACAGCTTCGTCCCCGCTGCCATTAGTGAGGAGGTTCGGGAGCCTGAAGACACACACTCAATGATTCAGGAACAGCTTCTTCACCTCCGCCATCAGGGGGAAGTTACAGGAGCCTGAAGACACACACTCAATGATTCAGGAACAGTTTCTTCCCCTCTGCCATCAGGGGGATGGTACAGGAGCCTGAAGACACACACTCAACGATTCAGGAACAGTTTCTTCCCCTCTGCAATCAGGGAGGAGGTACAGGAGCCTGAAGACACACACTCAGCGATTCAGGAACAGCTTCTTCCCCTCTGCCATCAGGGAGGAGGTACAGGAGCCTGAACACACACACGCAGTGATTCAGGAACAACTTCATCCCCTCTGCCATCAGGGAGGTTGTACAGGAGCCTGAAGACACACACTCAACGATTCAGGAACAGCTCCTTCCCCTCTGCCATCAGGGAGGAGGTACGAGAGCCTGAAGACACACACTCAACGATTCAGGAACAGCTCCTTCCCCTCTGCCATCAGGGAGGAGGTACGAGAGCCTGAAGACACACACTCAACGATTCCGGAACGGCTTCTTCCCCTCAGCCATCAGGGAGGAGGTACGGGAGCCTGAAGACACACACTCAACGATTCCGGAACGGCTTCTTCACCTCTGCCATCAGCGAGGAGGTTCGGGATCCTGAAGACACACACTCAACGATTCAGGAACAGCTCCTTCCCCTCTGCCATCAGGGAGGAGGTACGAGAGCCTGAAGACACACACTCAACGATTCAGGAACAGCTCCTTCCCCTCTGCCATCAGGGAGGAGGTACGAGAGCCTGAAGACACACACTCAACGATTCCGGAACGGCTTCTTCCCCTCAGCCATCAGGGAGGAGGTACGGGAGCCTGAAGACACACACTCAACGATTCCGGAACGGCTTCTTCACCTCTGCCATCAGCGAGGAGGTTCGGGATCCTGAAGACACACACTCAACGATTCAGGAACAGCTTCTTCCCCTCTGCCATCAGGAAGGAGTTACAGGAGCTTGAAGACACACACGCAGTGATTCAGGAACAACTTCTTCCCCTCTGCCATCAGGGTGGCAGTACAGGAGCCTGAAGACACCCACTCAGTGTTTCAGGAACAGCTTCTTCCCCTCTGCCATCAGGGAGGCGGTACAGGAGCCTGAAGACACACACTCAGTGATTCAGGAACAGTTTCTTCCCCTCTGTCATCAGGGAGGAGGTACAGGAGCCTGAAGACAAACACTCAGCGATTCAGGAACAGCTTCTTCCCCTCTGCCATCAGGGAGGAGGTATAGGAGCCTGAAGACACAGACTCAGCGATTCAGGAACAGCTTCTTCCCCTCTGCCATAAGGAAGGAGGTACTGGAGCCTGAAGAGACACACTCAGCCATTCAGGAACAACTTCTTCCCCTCTGCCATCAGGGATGTGGTACAGGAGCCTGAAGACACTCAACGATTCAGGAACAGCTTCATCCCCTATACCGTCAGGGAGGAGTTACGGGAGCCTGAAGACACACACTCAACGATTCAGGAACTGCTTCTTCCCCTCTGCCATCAGGGCGGAGGTACAGGAGCCTGAAGACACACACTCAATGATTAAGGAACGGCTTCTTCCCCTCTACCATCAGGGAGGAGGTATAGGAGCCTGAAGACACACACTCAACGATTAAGGAACGGCTTCTTCCCCTCTGCCATCAGGGAGGAGGTATAGGAGCCTGAAGACACACACTCAACGATTTAGGAACAGCTTCTTCCGCTCTGCCATCAGGGAGGAGGTACAAGAGCCTGAAGGCACACACTCAGCCATTCAGGAACAGCTTCTTCTCCTCTGCCATCAGGTATGAGGTACAGGAGCCCGAAGACACACACTCAATGATTCAGGAACATCTTCTTCCCCTCTACCGTCAGGGAGGGGGTACAGGAGCCCGAAGGCTCACACACAGTGATGCAGGAACAGCTTCTTCCCCTCTGCCATCAGGGAGAAGGTACAGGAGCCTGAAGACACACACTCAGCGATTCAGGAAAGGCTTCTTCCCCTCTGCCATCAGGGAAGAGGTACGAGAGCCTGAAGACACACACTCAACGATTCCGGAACGGCTTCTTCCCCTCTGCCATCAGGGAGGAGGTACAAGAGCCTGAAGACACACAGTCTGTGATTCAGTAACAGCTACTTCCCCTCTGCCATCAGGGAGGAGTTACAGGAGCCTGAAGACACACACTCAGCGATTCAGGAACAGCTTCTTCCCCGCAGCCTTCAGGGAGGAGGTATAGGAGCCTGAAGACACAGACTCAGCCATTCAGGAACAGCTTCTTCCCCTCTGCCATAAGGAAGGAGGTACAGGAGCCCGATGACACACACTCAGTGATTCAGGAACAGCTTCATCTCCTCTGCCGTCAGGGAGGAAGTACAGGAGCCCGAAGACACACACTCAGCGATTCAGGAACAGCTTCTTCCCCTCTGATGTCAGGGAGGAGGTACAGGAGCCCCAAGACACACACTCAACGATTCACGAACACCTTCTTCCCCTCCGCCATCAGGGAGGAGGTACAGGAGCCTGAAGACACACACTCAACGATTCAGGAACAGCTTCTTCCCCGCTGCCATTAGCGAGCAGGTTCGGGAGCCTGAAGACACACTCTCAATGATTCAGGAACAGCTTCTTCCCCTCTGCCATCAGGGGGAAGTTACAGGAGCCTGAAGACACACACTCAATGATTCAGGAACAGTTTCTTCCCCTCTGCCATCAGCGGGATGGAACAGGAGCCTGAAGACACACACTCAGTGATTCAGGAACAGCTTCTTCCCCTCTGCCATCAGGGAGGAGGTACAGGAGCCTGAAGAGTCACACGCAGTAATTCAGGAACAACTTCTTCCCCTCTGCCATCAGGGCGGAGGTACAGGAGCCTGAAGACACACATTCAATGATTAAGGAACGGCTTCTTCCCCTCTACCGTCAGGGAGGAGGTACGGGAGCCTGAAGACACACACTCAACGATTCAGGAACTGCTTCTTCCCCTCTGCCATCAGGGCGGAGGTACAGGAGCCTGAAGACACACACTCAATGATTAAGGAACGGCTTCTTCCCCTCTGCCATCAGGGAGGAGGTATAGGAGCCTGAAGACACACACTCAACGATTTAGGAACAGCTTCTTCCGCTCTGCCATCAGGGAGGAGGTACAAGAGCCTGAAGACACACACTCAGCCATTCAGGAACAGCTTCTTCTCCTCTGCCATCAGGTATGAGGTACAGGAGCCCGAAGACACACACTCAACGATTCAGGAACATCTTCTTCCCCTCTACCGTCAGGGAGGGGGTACAGGAGCCCGAAGGCTCACACACAGTGATGCAGGAACAGCTTCTTCCCCTCTGCCATCAGGGAGAAGGTACAGGAGCCTGAAGACACACACTCAGCGATTCAGGAGAGGCTTCTTCCCCTCTGCCATCAGGGAAGAGGTACGAGAGCCTGAAGACACACACTCAACGATTCCGGAATGGCTTCTTCCCCTCTGCCATCAGGGAGGAGGTACAAGAGCCTGAAGACACACAGTCTGTGATTCAGTAACAGCTTCTTCCCCTCTGCCATCAGGGAGGAGTTACAGGAGCCTGAAGACACACACTCAGCGATTCAGGAACAGCTTCTTCCCCGCTGCCTTCAGGGAGGAGGTATAGGAGCCTGAAGACACAGACTCAGCCATTCAGGAACAGCTTCTTCCCCTCTGCCATAAGGAAGGAGGTACAGGAGCCCGAAGACACACACTCAACGATTCCGGAACGGCTTCTTCCCCTCTGCCATCAGGGAGGAGGTACAAGAGCCTGAAGACACACAGTCTGTGATTCAGTAACAGCTTCTTCCCCTCTGCCATCAGGGAGGAGTTACAGGAGCCTGAAGACACACACTCAGCGATTCAGGAACAGCTTCTTCCCCTCTGCCATCAGGGAGGAGGTACGAGACCCTGAAGACACACACTCAACGATTCCGGAACGGCTTCTTCCCCTCTGCCATCAAGGAGGAGGTACAAGAGCCTGAAGACACACACTCAGCAATTCAGAACAGCTTCTTCCCCTCTGCCATCATGGAGGAGGTACAGGAGCCTGAAGACACACACTCAGCGATTCAGGAACAGCTTCTTCCCTGCTGCCTTCAGGGAGGAGGTATAGGAGCCTGAAGACACAGACTCAGCCATTCAGGAACAGCTTCTTCCCCTCTGCCATAAGGAAGGAGGTACAGGAGCCCGAAGACACACACTCAGTGATTGAGGAACAGCTTCATCTCCTCTGCCGTCAGGGAGGAAGTACAGGAGCCCGAAGACACACACTCAGCGATTCAGGAACAGCTTCTTCCCCTCTGATGTCAGGGAGGAGGTACAGGAGCCCGAAGACACACACTCAACGATTCACGAACACCTTCTTCCCCTCCGCCATCAGGGAGGAGGTACAGGAGCCTGAAGACACACACTCAACGATTCAGGAAAGGCTTCTTCCCCTCTGCCATCAGGGAGGAGGTACGAGAGCCTGAAGACACACACTCAACGATTCCGGAACGGCTTCTTCCCCTCAGCCATCAGGGAGGAGGTACGGGAGCCTGAAGACACACACTCAACGATTCCGGAACGGCTTCTTCCCCTCTGCCATCAGCGAGGAGGTTCGGGATCCTGAAGACACACACTCAACGATTCAGGAACAGCTTCTTCCCCTCTGCCATCAGGGAGGTGGTACAGGAGCTTGAAGACACACACGCAGTGATTCAGGAACAACTTCTTCCCCTCTGCCATCAGGGTGGCAGTACAGGAGCCTGAAGACACACACTCAGTGATTCAGGAACAGCTTCTTCCCCTCTGCCATCAGGGAGGCGGTACAGGAGCCTGAAGACACACACTCAACGATTCAGGAACAGTTTCTTCCCCTCTGCCATCAGGGAAGAGGTACAGGAGCCTGAAGACATACACTCAGCGATTCAGGAACAGCTTCTTCCCCTCTGCCATCAGGGAGGAGGTATAGGAGCCTGAAGACACAGACTCAGCGATTCAGGAACAGCTTCTTCCCCTCTGCCATAAGGAAGGAGGTACAGCAGCCTGAAGAGACACACTCAGCCATTCAGGAACAACTTCGTCCCCTCTGCCATCAGGGATGTGGTACAGGAGCCTGAAGACACTCAACGATTCAGGAACAGCTTCTTCCCCTATACCGTCAGGGAGGAGGTACGGGAGCCTGAAGACACACACTCAACGATTCCGGAACGGCTTCTTCCTCTCTGCCATCAGGGAGAAGGTACAGGAGCCTGAAGACACACACTCAGCGATTCAGGAAAGGCTTCTTCCCCTCTGCCATCAGGGAAGAGGTACGAGAGCCTGAAGACACACACTCAACGATTCCGGAATGGCTTCTTCCCCTCTGCCATCAGGGAGGAGGTACAAGAGCCTGAAGACACACAGTCTGTGATTCAGTAACAGCTTCTTCCCCTCTGCCATCAGGGAGGAGTTACAGGAGCCTGAAGACACACACTCAGCGATTCAGGAACAGCATCTTCCCCGCTGCCTTCAGGGAGGAGGTATAGGAGCCTGAAGACACAGACTCAGCCATTCAGGAACAGCTTCTTCCCCTCTGCCATAAGGAAGGAGGTACAGGAGCCCGAAGACACACACTCAACGATTCCGGAACGGCTTCTTCCCCTCTGCCATCAGGGAGGAGGTACAAGAGCCTGAAGACACACAGTCTGTGATTCAGTAACAGCTTCTTCCCCTCTGCCATCAGGGAGGAGTTACAGGAGCCTGAAGACACACACTCAGCGATTCAGGAACAGCTTCTTCCCCTCTGCCATCAGGGAGGAGGCACGAGACCCTGAAGACACACACTCAGCCATTCAGGAACAGCTTCTTCTCCTCTGCCATCAGGTATGAGGTACAGGAGCCCGAAGACACACACTCAACGATTCAGGAACATCTTCTTCCCCTCTACCGTCAGGGAGGGGGTACAGGAGCCCGAAGGCTCACACACAGTGATGCAGGAACAGCTTCTTCCCCTCTGCCATCAGGGAGAAGGTACAGGAGCCTGAAGACACACACTCAGCGATTCAGGAAAGGCTTCTTCCCCTCTGCCATCAGGGAAGAGGTACGAGAGCCTGAAGACACACACTCAACGATTCCGGAATGGCTTCTTCCCCTCTGCCATCAGGGAGGAGGTACAAGAGCCTGAAGACACACAGTCTGTGATTCAGTAACAGCTTCTTCCCCTCTGCCATCAGGGAGGAGTTACAGGAGCCTGAAGACACACACTCAGCGATTCAGGAACAGCTTCTTCCCCGCTGCCTTCAGGGAGGAGGTATAGGAGCCTGAAGACACAGACTGAGCCATTCAGGAACAGCTTCTTCCCCTCTGCCATAAGGAAGGAGGTACAGGAGCCCGAAGACACACACTCAACGATTCCGGAACGGCTTCTTCCCCTCTGCCATCAGGGAGGAGGTACAAGAGCCTGAAGACACACAGTCTGTGATTCAGTAACAGCTTCTTCCCCTCTGCCATCAGGGAGGAGTTACAGGAGCCTGAAGACACACACTCAGCGATTCAGGAACAGCTTCTTCCCCTCTGCCATCAGGGAGGAGGTACGAGACCCTGAAGACACACACTCAACGATTCCGGAACGGCTTCTTCCCCTCTGCCATCAAGGAGGAGGTACAAGAGCCTGAAGACACACACTCAGCAATTCAGAACAGCTTCTTCCCCTCTGCCATCATGGAGGAGGTACAGGAGCCTGAAGACACACACTCAGCGATTCAGGAACAGCTTCTTCCCTGCTGCCTTCAGGGAGGAGGTATAGGAGCCTGAAGACACAGACTCAGCCATTCAGGAACAGCTTCTTCCCCTCTGCCATAAGGAAGGAGGTACAGGAGCCCGAAGACACACACTCAACGATTCAGGAACTGCTTCTTCCCCTCTGCCATCAGGGCGGAGGTACAGGAGCCTGAAGACACACACTCAATGATTAAGGAACGGCTTCTTCCCCTCTACCATCAGGGAGGAGGTATAGGAGCCTGAAGACACACACTCAACGATTAAGGAACGGCTTCTTCCCCTCTGCCATCAGGGAGGAGGTATAGGAGCCTGAAGACACACACTCAACGATTTAGGAACAGCTTCTTCCGCTCTGCCATCAGGGAGGAGGTACAAGTGCCTGAAGACACACACTCAGCCATTCAGGAACAGCTTCTTCTCCTCTGCCATCAGGTATGAGGTACAGGAGCCCGAAGACACACACTCAACGATTCAGGAACATCTTCTTCCCCTCTACCGTCAGGGAGGGGGTACAGGAGCCCGAAGGCTCACACACACTGATGCAGGAACAGCTTCTTCCCCTCTGCCATCAGGGAGAAGGTACAGGAGCCTGAAGACACACACTCAGCGATTCAGGAAAGGCTTCTTCCCCTCTGCCATCAGGGAAGAGGTACGAGAGCCTGAAGACACACACTCAACGATTCCGGAATGGCTTCTTCCCCTCTGCCATCAGCGAGGAGGTACAGGAGCCTGAAGACACACAGTCTGTGATTCAGTAACAGCTTCTTCCCCTCTGCCATCAGGGAGGAGTTACAGGAGCCTGAAGACACACACTCAGCGATTCAGGAACAGCTTCTTCCCCGCTGCCTTCAGGGAGGAGGTATAGGAGCCTGAAGACACAGACTCAGCCATTCAGGAACAGCTTCTTCCCCTCTGCCATAAGGAAGGAGGTACAGGAGCCCGAAGACACACACTCAACGATTCCGGAACGGCTTCTTCCCCTCTGCCATCAGGGAGGAGGTACAAGAGCCTGAAGACACACAGTCTGTGATTCAGTAACAGCTTCTTCCCCTCTGCCATCAGGGAGGAGTTACAGGAGCCTGAAGACACACACTCAGCGATTCAGGAACAGCTTATTCCCCTCTGCCATCAGGGAGGAGGTACGAGACCCTGAAGACACACACTCAACGATTCCGGAACGGCTTCTTCCCCTCTGCCATCAAGGAGGAGGTACAAGAGCCTGAAGACACACACTCAGCAATTCAGAACAGCTTCTTCCCCTCTGCCATCATGGAGGAGGTACAGGAGCCTGAAGACACACACTCAGCGATTCAGGAACAGCTTCTTCCCTGCTGCCTTCAGGGAGGAGGTATAGGAGCCTGAAGACACAGACTCAGCCATTCAGGAACAGCTTCTTCCCCTCTGCCATAAGGAAGGAGGTACAGGAGCCCGAAGACACACACTCAGTGATTCAGGAACAGCTTCATCTCCTCTGCCGTCAGGGAGGAAGTACAGGAGCCCGAAGACACACACTCAGCGATTCAGGAACAGCTTCTTCCCCTCTGATGTCAGGGAGGAGGTACAGGAGCCCGAAGACACACACTCAACGATTCACGAACACCTTCTTCCCCTCCGCCATCAGGGAGGAGGTACAGGAGCCTGAAGACACACACTCAACGATTCAGGAAAGGCTTCTTCCCCTCTGCCATCAGGGAGGAGGTACGAGAGCCTGAAGACACACACTCAACGATTCCGGAACGGCTTCTTCCCCTCAGCCATCAGGGAGGAGGTACGGGAGCCTGAAGACACACACTCAACGATTCCGGAACGGCTTCTTCCCCTCTGCCATCAGCGAGGAGGTTCGGGATCCTGAAGACACACACTCAACGATTCAGGAACAGCTTCTTCCCCTCTGCCATCAGGGAGGTGGTACAGGAGCTTGAAGACACACACGCAGTGATTCAGGAACAACTTCTTCCCCTCTGCCATCAGGGTGGCAGTACAGGAGCCTGAAGACACACACTCAGTGATTCAGGAACAGCTTCTTCCCCTCTGCCATCAGGGAGGCGGTACAGGAGCCTGAAGACACACACTCAACGATTCAGGAACAGTTTCTTCCCCTCTGCCATCAGGGAAGAGGTACAGGAGCCTGAAGACATACACTCAGCGATTCAGGAACAGCTTCTTCCCCTCTGCCATCAGGGAGGAGGTATAGGAGCCTGAAGACACAGACTCAGCGATTCAGGAACAGCTTCTTCCCCTCTGCCATAAGGAAGGAGGTACAGCAGCCTGAAGAGACACACTCAGCCATTCAGGAACAACTTCGTCCCCTCTGCCATCAGGGATGTGGTACAGGAGCCTGAAGACACTCAACGATTCAGGAACAGCTTCTTCCCCTATACCGTCAGGGAGGAGGTACGGGAGCCTGAAGACACACACTCAACGATTCCGGAACGGCTTCTTCCCCTCTGCCATCAGGGAGAAGGTACAGGAGCCTGAAGACACACACTCAGCGATTCAGGAAAGGCTTCTTCCCCTCTGCCATCAGGGAAGAGGTACGAGAGCCTGAAGACACACACTCAACGATTCCGGAATGGCTTCTTCCCCTCTGCCATCAGGGAGGAGGTACAAGAGCCTGAAGACACACAGTCTGTGATTCAGTAACAGCGTCTTCCCCTCTGCCATCAGGGAGGAGTTACAGGAGCCTGAAGACACACACTCAGCGATTCAGGAACAGCATCTTCCCCGCTGCCTTCAGGGAGGAGGTATAGGAGCCTGAAGACACAGACTCAGCCATTCAGGAACAGCTTCTTCCCCTCTGCCATAAGGAAGGAGGTACAGGAGCCCGAAGACACACACTCAACGATTCCGGAACGGCTTCTTCCCCTCTGCCATCAGGGAGGAGGTACAAGAGCCTGAAGACACACAGTCTGTGATTCAGTAACAGCTTCTTCCCCTCTGCCATCAGGGAGGAGTTACAGGAGCCTGAAGACACACACTCAGCGATTCAGGAACAGCTTCTTCCCCTCTGCCATCAGGGAGGAGGCACGAGACCCTGAAGACACACACTCAGCCATTCAGGAACAGCTTCTTCTCCTCTGCCATCAGGTATGAGGTACAGGAGCCCGAAGACACACACTCAACGATTCAGGAACATCTTCTTCCCCTCTACCGTCAGGGAGGGGGTACAGGAGCCCGAAGGCTCACACACAGTGATGCAGGAACAGCTTCTTCCCCTCTGCCATCAGGGAGAAGGTACAGGAGCCTGAAGACACACACTCAGCGATTCAGGAAAGGCTTCTTCCCCTCTGCCATCAGGGAAGAGGTACGAGAGCCTGAAGACACACACTCAACGATTCCGGAATGGCTTCTTCCCCTCTGCCATCAGGGAGGAGGTACAAGAGCCTGAAGACACACAGTCTGTGATTCAGTAACAGCTTCTTCCCCTCTGCCATCAGGGAGGAGTTACAGGAGCCTGAAGACACACACTCAGCGATTCAGGAACAGCTTCTTCCCCGCTGCCTTCAGGGAGGAGGTATAGGAGCCTGAAGACACAGACTCAGCCATTCAGGAACAGCTTCTTCCCCTCTGCCATAAGGAAGGAGGTACAGGAGCCCGAAGACACACACTCAACGATTCCGGAACGGCTTCTTCCCCTCTGCCATCAGGGAGGAGGTACAAGAGCCTGAAGACACACAGTCTGTGATTCAGTAACAGCTTCTTCCCCTCTGCCATCAGGGAGGAGTTACAGGAGCCTGAAGACACACACTCAGCGATTCAGGAACAGCTTCTTCCCCTCTGCCATCAGGGAGGAGGTACGAGACCCTGAAGACACACACTCAACGATTCCGGAACGGCTTCTTCCCCTCTGCCATCAAGGAGGAGGTACAAGAGCCTGAAGACACACACTCAGCAATTCAGAACAGCTTCTTCCCCTCTGCCATCATGGAGGAGGTACAGGAGCCTGAAGACACACACTCAGCGATTCAGGAACAGCTTCTTCCCTGCTGCCTTCAGGGAGGAGGTATAGGAGCCTGAAGACACAGACTCAGCCATTCAGGAACAGCTTCTTCCCCTCTGCCATAAGGAAGGAGGTACAGGAGCCCGAAGACACACACTCAGTGATTCAGGAACAGCTTCATCTCCTCTGCCGTCAGGGAGGAAGTACAGGAGCCCGAAGACACACACTCAGCGATTCAGGAACAGCTTCTTCCCCTCTGATGTCAGGGAGGAGGTACAGGAGCCCGAAGACACACACTCAACGATTCACGAACACCTTCTTCCCCTCCGCCATCAGGGAGGAGGTACAGGAGCCTGAAGACACACACTCAACGATTCAGGAAAGGCTTCTTCCCCTCTGCCATCAGGGAGGAGGTACGAGAGCCTGAAGACACACACTCAACGATTCCGGAACGGCTTCTTCCCCTCAGCCATCAGGGAGGAGGTACGGGAGCCTGAAGACACACACTCAACGATTCCGGAACGGCTTCTTCCCCTCTGCCATCAGGGAGGTGGTACAGGAGCTTGAAGACACACACGCAGTGATTCAGGAACAACTTCTTCCCCTCTGCCATCAGGGTGGCAGTACAGGAGCCTGAAGACACACACTCAGTGATTCAGGAACAGCTTCTTCCCCTCTGCCATCAGGGAGGCGGTACAGGAGACTGAAGACACACACTCAACGATTCAGGAACAGTTTCTTCCCCTCTGCCATCAGGGAAGAGGTACAGGAGCCTGAAGACATACACTCAGCGATTCAGGAACAGCTTCTTCCCCTCTGCCATCAGGGAGGAGGTATAGGAGCCTGAAGACACAGACTCAGCGATTCAGGAACAGCTTCTTCCCCTCTGCCATAAGGAAGGAGGTACAGCAGCCTGAAGAGACACACTCAGCCATTCAGGAACAACTTCATCCCCTCTGCCATCAGGGATGTGGTACAGGAGCCTGAACACACTCAACGATTCAGGAACAGCTTCTTCCCCTATACCGTCAGGGAGGAGGTACGGGAGCCTGAAGACACACACTCAACGATTCCGGAACGGCTTCTTCCCCTCTGCCATCAGGGAGAAGGTACAGGAGCCTGAAGACACACACTCAGCGATTCAGGAAAGGCTTCTTCCCCTCTGCCATCAGGGAAGAGGTACGAGAGCCTGAAGACACACACTCAACGATTCCGGAATGGCTTCTTCCCCTCTGCCATCAGGGAGGAGGTACAAGAGCCTGAAGACACACAGTCTGTGATTCAGTAACAGCTTCTTCCCCTCTGCCATCAGGGAGGAGTTACAGGAGCCTGAAGACACACACTCAGCGATTCAGGAACAGCATCTTCCCCGCTGCCTTCAGGGAGGAGGTATAGGAGCCTGAAGACACAGACTCAGCCATTCAGGAACAGCTTCTTCCCCTCTGCCATAAGGAAGGAGGTACAGGAGCCCGAAGACACACACTCAACGATTCCGGAACGGCTTCTTCCCCTCTGCCATCAGGGAGGAGGTACAAGAGCCTGAAGACACACAGTCTGTGATTCAGTAACAGCTTCTTCCCCTCTGCCATCAGGGAGGAGTTACAGGAGCCTGAAGACACACACTCAGCGATTCAGGAACAGCTTCTTCCCCTCTGCCATCAGGGAGGAGGCACGAGACCCTGAAGACACACACTCAACGATTCCGGAACGGCTTCTTCCCCTCTGCCATCAGGGAGGAGGTACAAGAGCCTGAAGACACACACTCAGCGATTCAGGAACAGCTTCTTCCCTGCTGCCTTCAGGGAGGAGGTATAGGAGCCTGAAGACACAGACTCAGCCATTCAGGAACAGCTTCTTCCCCTCTGCCATAAGGAAGGAGGTACAGGAGCCCGAAGACACACACTCAGTGATTCAGGAACAGCTTCATCTCCTCTGCCGTCAGGGAGGAAGTACAGGAGCCCGAAGACACACACTCAGCGATTCAGGAACAGCTTCTTCCCCTCTGATGTCAGGGAGGAGGTACAGGAGCCCGAAGACACACACTCAACGATTCACGAACACCTTCTTCCCCTCCGCCATCAGGGAGGAGGTACAGGAGCCTGAAGACACACACTCAACGATTCAGGAAAGGCTTCTTTCCCTCTGCCATCAGGGAGGAGGTACGAGAGCCTGAAGACACACACTCAACGATTCCGGAACGGCTTCTTCCCCTCAGCCATCAGGGAGGAGGTACGGGAGCCTGAAGACACACACTCAACGATTCCGGAACGGCTTCTTCCCCTCTGCCATCAGCGAGGAGGTTCGGGATCCTGAAGACACACACTCAACGATTCAGGAACAGCTTCTTCCCCTCTGCCATCAGGGAGGTGGTACAGGAGCTTGAAGACACACACGCAGTGATTCAGGAACAACTTCTTCCCCTCTGCCATCAGGGTGGCAGTACAGGAGCCTGAAGACACACACTCAGTGATTCAGGAACAGCTTCTTCCCCTCTGCCATCAGGGAGGCGGTACAGGAGCCTGAAGACACACACTCAACGATTCAGGAACAGTTTCTTCCCCTCTGCCATCAGGGAAGAGGTACAGGAGCCTGAAGACATACACTCAGCGATTCAGGAACAGCTTCTTCCCCTCTGCCATCAGGGAGGAGGTACAGGAGCCTGAAGACACAGACTCAGCGATTCAGGAACAGCTTCTTCCCCTCTGCCATAAGGAAGGAGGTACAGCAGCCTGAAGAGACACACTCAGCCATTCAGGAACAACTTCGTCCCCTCTGCCATCAGGGATGTGGTAAAGGAGCCCGAAGACACAGACTCAGCGATTCAGGAACAGTTTCTTCCCCTCTGCCCTCAGGGATGTGGTACAGGACCCTGAAGACACTCAACGATTCAGGAACAGCTTCTTCCCCTATACCGTCAGGGAGGAGGTACGGGAGACTGAAGACACACACTCAACGATTCCGGAACGGCTTCTTCCCCTCTGCCATCAGGGAGGAGGTACGGGAGCCTGAAGACACACACTCAACGATTAAGGAACGGCTTCTTCCCCTCTTCCATCAGGGAGGAGGTATAGGAGCCTGAAGACACACACTCAACGATTTAGGAACAGCTTCTTCCGCTCTGCCATCAGGAAGGAGGTACAAGAGACTGAAGACACACACTCAGCCATTCAGGAACAGCTTCTTCTCCTCTGCCATCAGTTAGGAGGTACAGGAGCCTGAAGACACACAATCAACGATTCAGGAACATCTTCATCCCCTCTACCATCAGAGAGGTGGTACAGGAGCCCGAAGACACAGACTCAGCGATTCAGGAACAGCTTCTTCCCCTCTGCCATAAGGAAGGAGGTACAGGAGCCCGAAGACACACACTCAGTGATTCAGGAACAGCATCTTCCCCTCTACCGTCAGGGAGGAAGTACAGGAGCCCGAAGACACACACTCAGCGATTCAGGAACAGCTTCTTCCCCTCTGCTGTCAGGGAGGAGGTACAGGAGCCTGAAGACTCACAGTCAGTGATTCAGGAACAGCTTCTTCAACTCTGCCATCAGGGAGGCGGTACAGGAGCCTGAAGACACACACTCTGTGATTCAGGAACAGTTTCTTCCCCTCTGCCATCAGGGAGGAGGTACAGGAGCCTGAAGACACACACTCAGCGATTCAGGAACAGCTTCTTCCCCTCTGCCATCAGGGAGGTGGTATAGGAGCCTGAAGACACAGACTCAGCGATTCAGGAACAGCTTCTTCCCCTCTGCCATAAGAAAGGAGGTACAGGAGCCTGAAGACACACACTCAGCCATTCAGAAACAACATCTTCCCCTCTGCCATCAGGGATGTGGTACAGGAGCCTGAAGACACTCAACGATTCAGGAACAGCTTCTTCCCCTATACCGTCAGGGAGGAGGTACGGGAGCCTGAAGACACACACTCAACGATTCCCGAACGGCTTCTTCCCCTCTGCCATCAGGGAGGAGGTACGGGAGCCAAAGACACACACTCAAGGATTCAGGAACGGCTTCTTCCCCTCTGCCATCAGGGCGGAGGTACACGAGCCTGAAGACACACAGTCAACGATATAGGAACGGCTTCTTCCCCTCTGCCATCAGGGCGGAGGTACAGGAGCCCGAAGACACACACTCAACGATTCAGGAACACCTTCTTCCCCACTACCGTCAGGGAGGGGTTACAGGAGCTCGAAGGCACACACTCAGTGATGCAGGAACAGCTTCTTCCCCTCAGCCATCAGGGAGAAGGTACAGGAGCCTGAAGACACACACTCAGCGATTCAGGAAAGGCTTCTTCCCCTCTGCCATCAGGGAGGAGGTACGAGACCCTGAAGACACACACTCAACGATTCCGGAACCGCTTCTTCCCCTCTGCCATCAGGGTGGAGGTACGCGAGCCTGAAGACACACACTCAACGATTCCGGAACGGCTTCTTCCCCTCTGCCATCAGCGAGGAGGTTCGGGATCCTGAAGACACACACTCAACGATTCAGGAACAGCTTCTTCCCCTCTGCCATCAGGGAGGTGGTACAGGAGCTTGAAGACACACACGCAGTGATTCAGGAACAACTTCTTCCCCTCTGCCATCAGGGTGGCAGTACAGGAGCCTGAAGACACACACTCAGTGATTCAGGAACAGCTTCTTCCCCTCTGCCATCAGGGAGGCGGTACAGGAGCCTGAAGACACACACTCAATGATTAAGGTATGGCTTCTTCCCCTCTGCCATCAGGGAGGAGGTACAGGAGCCTGAAGACACACACTCAACGATTCCGGAACGGCTTCTTCCCCTCTGCCATCAGGGAGGAGGTATAGGAGCCTGAAGACACAGACTCAGCGATTCAGGAACAACTTCTTCCCCTCTGCCATTAGGAAGGAGGTACGAGAGCCCGAAGACACACACTCAGTGATTCAGGAAAGGCTTCTTCCCCTCTGCCATCAGGGAGGAGGTACGAGACCCTGAAGACACACACTCAGTGATTCAGGAACAGCTTCTTCCCCTCCGCCATCAGGGAGGAGGTACAGGAGCCTGAAGACACACACTCAACGATTCAGGAACAGCTTCGTCCCAGCTGCCATTAGCGACGAGGTTCGGGAGCCTGAAGACACACACTCAATGATTCAGGAACAGCTTCTTCACCTCCGCCATCAGGGGGAAGTTACAGGAGCCTGAAGACACACACTCAATGATTCAGGAACAGTTTCTTCCCCTCTGCCATCAGGGGGATGGTACAGGAGCCTGAAGACACACACTCAACGATTCAGGAACAGTTTCTTCCCCTCTGCAATCAGGGAGGAGGTACAGGAGCCTGAAGACACACACTCAGCGATTCAGGAACAGCTTCTTCCCCTCTGCCATCAGGGAGGAGGTACAGGAGCCTGAACACACACACGCAGTGATTCAGGAACAACTTCATCCCCTCTGCCATCAGGGAGGTTGTACAGGAGCCTGAAGACACACACTCAATGATTCAGGAACAGCTCCTTCCCCTCTGCCATCAGGGAGGAGGTACGAGAGCCTAAAGACACACACTCAACGATTCAGGAACAGCTCCTTCCCCTCTGCCAACAGGGAGGAGGTACCAGAGCCTGAAGACACACACTCAGCGATTCGGGAACACCTTCTTCCCCTCTGCCATCAGGGAGGAGGTACAGGAGCCTGAAGACACACACTCAACGATTCAGGAACAGCTCCTTCCCCTCTGCCATCAGGGAGGAGGTACGAGAGCCTGAAGGCACACACTCAACGATTCAGGAACAGCTCCTTCCCCTCTGCCATCAGGGAGGAGGTACGAGAGCCTGAAGACACACACTCAACGATTCCGGAACGGCTTCTTCCCCTCAGCCATCAGGGAGGAGGTACGGGAGCCTGAAGACACACACTCAACGATTCCGGAACGGCTTCTTCACCTCTGCCATCAGCGAGGAGGTTCGGGATCCTGAAGACACACACTCAACGATTCAGGAACAGCTTCTTCCCCTCTGCCATCAGGAAGGAGTTACAGGAGCTTGAAGACACACACGCAGTGATTCAGGAACAACTTCTTCCCCTCTGCCATCAGGGTGGCAGTACAGGAGCCTGAAGACACGCACTCAGTGTTTCAGGAACAGCTTCTTCCCCTCTGACATCAGGGAGGCGGTACAGGAGCCTGAAGACACACACTCAGTGATTCAGGAACAGTTTCTTCCCCTCTGTCATCAGGGAGGAGGTACAGGAGCCTGAAGACAAACACTCAGTGATTCAGGAACAGCTTCTTCCCCTCTGCCATCAGGGAGGAGGTATAGGAGCCTGAAGACACAGACTCAGCGATTCAGGAACAGCTTCTTCCCCTCTGCCATAAGGAAGGAGGTACTGGAGCCTGAAGAGACACACTCAGCCATTCAGGAACAACTTCTTCCCCTCTGCCATCAGGGATGTGGTACAGGAGCCTGAAGACACTCAACGATTCAGGAACAGCTTCTTCCCCTATACCGTCAGGGAGGAGTTACGGGAGCCTGAAGACACACACTCAACGATTCAGGAACTGCTTCTTCCCCTCTGCCATCAGGGCGGAGGTACAGGAGCCTGAAGACACACACTCAATGATTAAGGAACGGCTTCTTCCCCTCTACCATCAGGGAGGAGGTATAGGAGCCTGAAGACACACACTCAACGATTAAGGAACGGCTTCTTCCCCTCTGCCATCAGGGAGGAGGTACGGGAGCCTGAAGACACACACTCAACGATTCCCGAACGGCTTCTTCCCCTCTGCCATCAGGGAGGAGGTACGGGAGCCAAAGACACACACTCAAGGATTCAGGAACGGCTTCTTCCCCTCTGCCATCAGGGCGGAGGTACACGAGCCTGAAGACACACAGTCAACGATATAGGAACGGCTTCTTCCCCTCTGCCATCAGGGCGGAGGTACAGGAGCCTGAAGACACACACTCAACGATTAAGGAACGGCTTCCTCCCCTCTGCCATCAGGGAGGAGGTATAGGAGCCTGAGGACACACACTCAACGATTTAGGAACAGCTTCTTCCGCTCTGCCATCAGGGAGGAGGTACAAGAGCCTGAGGACACACACTCAGCCATTCAGGAACAGCTTCTTCTCCTCTGCCATCAGTTAGGAGGTACATGAGCCCGAAGACACACACTCAACGATTCAGGAACACCTTCTTCCCCACTACCGTCAGGGAGGGGTTACAGGAGCTCGAAGGCACACACTCAGTGATGCAGGAACAGCTTCTTCCCCTCAGCCATCAGGGAGAAGGTACAGGAGCCTGAAGACACACACTCAGCGATTCAGGAAAGGCTTCTTCCCCTCTGCCATCAGGGAGGAGGTACGAGACCCTGAAGACACACACTCAACGATTCCGGAACCGCTTCTTCCCCTCTGCCATCAGGGTGGAGGTACGCGAGCCTGAAGACACACACTCAACGATTCCGGAACGGCTTCTTCCCCTCTGCCATCAGCGAGGAGGTTCGGGATCCTGAAGACACACACTCAACGATTCAGGAACAGCTTCTTCCCCTCTGCCATCAGGGAGGTGGTACAGGAGCTTGAAGACACACACGCAGTGATTCAGGAACAACTTCTTCCCCTCTGCCATCAGGGTGGCAGTACAGGAGCCTGAAGACACACACTCAGTGATTCAGGAACAGCTTCTTCCCCTCTGCCATCAGGGAGGCGGTACAGGAGCCTGAAGACACACACTCAATGATTAAGGTATGGCTTCTTCCCCTCTGCCATCAGGGAGGAGGTACAGGAGCCTGAAGACACACACTCAACGATTCCGGAACGGCTTCTTCCCCTCTGCCATCAGGGAGGAGGTATAGGAGCCTGAAGACACAGACTCAGCGATTCAGGAACAACTTCTTCCCCTCTGCCATTAGGAAGGAGGTACGAGAGCCCGAAGACACACACTCAGTGATTCAGGAAAGGCTTCTTCCCCTCTGCCATCAGGGAGGAGGTACGAGACCCTGAAGACACACACTCAGTGATTCAGGAACAGCTTCTTCCCCTCCGCCATCAGGGAGGAGGTACAGGAGCCTGAAGACACACACTCAACGATTCAGGAACAGCTTCGTCCCAGCTGCCATTAGCGACGAGGTTCGGGAGCCTGAAGACACACACTCAATGATTCAGGAACAGCTTCTTCACCTCCGCCATCAGGGGGAAGTTACAGGAGCCTGAAGACACACACTCAATGATTCAGGAACAGTTTCTTCCCCTCTGCCATCAGGGGGATGGTACAGGAGCCTGAAGACACACACTCAACGATTCAGGAACAGTTTCTTCCCCTCTGCAATCAGGGAGGAGGTACAGGAGCCTGAAGACACACACTCAGCGATTCAGGAACAGCTTCTTCCCCTCTGCCATCAGGGAGGAGGTACAGGAGCCTGAACACACACACGCAGTGATTCAGGAACAACTTCATCCCCTCTGCCATCAGGGAGGTTGTACAGGAGCCTGAAGACACACACTCAATGATTCAGGAACAGCTCCTTCCCCTCTGCCATCAGGGAGGAGGTACGAGAGCCTAAAGACACACACTCAACGATTCAGGAACAGCTCCTTCCCCTCTGCCAACAGGGAGGAGGTACCAGAGCCTGAAGACACACACTCAGCGATTCGGGAACACCTTCTTCCCCTCTGCCATCAGGGAGGAGGTACAGGAGCCTGAAGACACACACTCAACGATTCAGGAACAGCTCCTTCCCCTCTGCCATCAGGGAGGAGGTACGAGAGCCTGAAGGCACACACTCAACGATTCAGGAACAGCTCCTTCCCCTCTGCCATCAGGGAGGAGGTACGAGAGCCTGAAGACACACACTCAACGATTCCGGAACGGCTTCTTCCCCTCAGCCATCAGGGAGGAGGTACGGGAGCCTGAAGACACACACTCAACGATTCCGGAACGGCTTCTTCACCTCTGCCATCAGCGAGGAGGTTCGGGATCCTGAAGACACACACTCAACGATTCAGGAACAGCTTCTTCCCCTCTGCCATCAGGAAGGAGTTACAGGAGCTTGAAGACACACACGCAGTGATTCAGGAACAACTTCTTCCCCTCTGCCATCAGGGTGGCAGTACAGGAGCCTGAAGACACGCACTCAGTGTTTCAGGAACAGCTTCTTCCCCTCTGACATCAGGGAGGCGGTACAGGAGCCTGAAGACACACACTCAGTGATTCAGGAACAGTTTCTTCCCCTCTGTCATCAGGGAGGAGGTACAGGAGCCTGAAGACAAACACTCAGTGATTCAGGAACAGCTTCTTCCCCTCTGCCATCAGGGAGGAGGTATAGGAGCCTGAAGACACAGACTCAGCGATTCAGGAACAGCTTCTTCCCCTCTGCCATAAGGAAGGAGGTACTGGAGCCTGAAGAGACACACTCAGCCATTCAGGAACAACTTCTTCCCCTCTGCCATCAGGGATGTGGTACAGGAGCCTGAAGACACGCAACGATTCAGGAACAGCTTCTTCCCCTATACCGTCAGGGAGGAGTTACGGGAGCCTGAAGACACACACTCAACGATTCAGGAACTGCTTCTTCCCCTCTGCCATCAGGGCGGAGGTACAGGAGCCTGAAGACACACACTCAATGATTAAGGAACGGCTTCTTCCCCTCTACCATCAGGGAGGAGGTATAGGAGCCTGAAGACACACACTCAACGATTAAGGAACGGCTTCTTCCCCTCTGCCATCAGGGAGGAGGTATAGGAGCCTGAAGACACACACTCAACGATTTAGGAACAGCTTCTTCCGCTCTGCCATCAGGGAGGAGGTACAAGAGCCTGAAGGCACACACTCAGCCATTCAGGAACAGCTTCTTCTCCTCTGCCATCAGGTATGAGGTACAGGAGCCCGAAGACACACACTCAACGATTCAGGAACATCTTCTTCCCCTCTACCGTCAGGGAGGGGGTACAGGAGCCCGAAGGCTCACACACAGTGATGCAGGAACAGCTTCTTCCCCTCTGCCATCAGGGAGAAGGTACAGGAGCCTGAAGACACACACTCAGCGATTCAGGAAAGGCTTCTTCCCCTCTGCCATCAGGGAAGAGGTACGAGAGCCTGAAGACACACACTCAACGATTCCGGAACGGCTTCTTCCCCTCTGCCATCAGGGAGGAGGTACAAGAGCCTGAAGACACACAGTCTGTGATTCAGTAACAGCTTCTTCCCCTCTGCCAACAGGGAGGAGTTACAGGAGCCTGAAGACACACACTCAGCGATTCAGGAACAGCTTCTTCCCCTCTGCCATCAGGGAGGAGGTACGAGACCCTGAAGACACACACTCAACGATTCCGGAACGGCTTCTTCCCCTCTGCCATCAGGGAGGAGGTACAAGAGCCTGAAGACACACACTCAGCAATTCAGAACAGCTTCTTCCCCTCTGCCATCATGGAGGAGGTACAGGAGCCTGAAGACACACACTCAGCGATTCAGGAACAGCTTCTTCCCCGCTGCCTTCAGGGAGGAGGTATAGGAGCCTGAAGACACAGACTCAGCCATTCAGGAACAGCTTCTTCCCCTCTGCCATAAGGAAGGAGGTACAGGAGCCCGAAGACACACACTCAGTGATTCAGGAACAGCTTCATCTCCTCTGCCGTCAGGGAGGAAGTACAGGAGCCCGAAGACACACACTCAGCGATTCAGGAACAGCTTCTTCCCCTCTGATGTCAGGGAGGAGGTACAGGAGCCCGAAGACACACACTCAACGATTCACGAACACCTTCTTCCCCTCCGCCATCAGGGAGGAGGTACAGGAGCCTGAAGACACACACTCAACGATTCAGGAACAGCTTCTTCCCCTCTGCCATTAGCGAGCAGGTTCGGGAGCCTGAAGACACACACTCAATGATTCAGGAACAGCTTCTTCCCCTCTGCCATCAGGGGGAAGTTACAGGAGCCTGAAGACACACACTCAATGATTCAGGAACAGTTTCTTCCCCTCTGCCATCAGCGGGATGGTACAGGAGCCTGAAGACACACACTCAGTGATTCAGGAACAGCTTCTTCCCCTCTGCCATCAGGGAGGAGGTACAGGAGCCTGAAGACACACACGCAGTAATTCAGGAACAACTTCTTCCCCTCTGCCATCAGGGCGGAGGTACAGGAGCCTGAAGACACACATTCAATGATTAAGGAACGGCTTCTTCCCCTCTACCGTCAGGGAGGAGGTACGGGAGCCTGAAGACACACACTCAACGATTCAGGAACTGCTTCTTCCCCTCTGCCATCAGGGCGGAGGTACAGGAGCCTGAAGACACACACTCAATGATTAAGGAACGGCTTCTTCCCCTCTACCATCAGGGAGGAGGTATAGGAGCCTGAAGACACACACTCAACGATTAAGGAACGGCTTCTTCCCCTCTGCCATCAGGGAGGAGGTATAGGAGCCTGAAGACACACACTCAACGATTTAGGAACAGCTTCTTCCGCTCTGCCATCAGGGAGGAGGTACAAGAGCCAGAAGATACACACTCAGCCATTCAGGAACAGCTTCTTCTCCTCTGCCATCAGGTATGAGGTACAGGAGCCTGAAGAAACACACTCAACGATTCCGGAACAGCTTCTTCACCGCTGCCTTCAGGGAGGAGGTATAGGAGCCTGAAGACACAGACTCAGCCATTCAGGAACAGCTTCTTCCCCTCTGCCATAAGGAAGGAGGTACAGGAGCCCGAAGACACACACTCAACGATTCCGGAACGGCTTCTTCCCCTCTGCCATCAGGGAGGAGGTACAAGAGCCTGAAGACACACAGTCTGTGATTCAGTAACAGCTTCTTCCCCTCTGCCATCAGGGAGGAGTTACAGGAGCCTGAAGACACACACTCAGCGATTCAGGAACAGCTTCTTCCCCTCTGCCATCAGGGAGGAGGTACGAGACCCTGAAGACACACACTCAACGATTCCGGAACGGCTTCTTCCCCTCTGCCATCATGGAGGAGGTACAGGAGCCTGAAGACACACACTCAGCGATTCAGGAACAGCTTCTTCCCCGCTGCCTTCAGGGAGGAGGTATAGGAGCCTGAAGACACAGACTCAGCCATTCAGGAACAGCTTCTTCCCCTCTGCCATAAGGAAGGAGGTACAGGAGCCCGAAGACACACACTCAGTGATTCAGGAACAGCTTCATCTCCTCTGCCGTCAGGGAGGAAGTACAGGAGCCCGAAGACACACACTCAGCGATTCAGGAACAGCTTCTTCCCCTCTGATGTCAGGGAGGAGGTACAGGAGCCCGAAGACACACACTCAACGATTCACGAACACCTTCTTCCCCTCCGCCATCAGGGAGGAGGTACAGGAGCCTGAAGACACACACTCAACGATTCAGGAACAGCTTCTTCCCCGCTGCCATTAGCGAGCAGGTTCGGGAGCCTGAAGACACACACTCAATGATTCAGGAACAGCTTCTTCCCCTCTGCCATCAGGGGGAAGTTACAAGAGCCTGAAGACACACACTCAATGATTCAGGAGCAGTTTCTTCCCCTCTGCCATCAGCGGGATGGTACAGGAGCCTGAAGACACACACGCAGTAATTCAGGAACAACTTCTTCCCCTCTGCCATCAGGGCGGAGGTACAGGAGCCTGAAGACACACACTCAATGATTAAGGAACGGCTTCTTCCCCTCTACCGTCAGGGAGGAGGTACGGGAGCCTGAAGACACACACTCAACGATTCAGGAACTGCTTCTTCCCCTCTGCCATCAGGGCGGAGGTACAGGAGCCTGAAGACACACACTCAATGATTAAGGAACGGCTTCTTCCCCTCTACCATCAGGGAGGAGGTATAGGAGCCTGAAGACACACACTCAACGATTAAGGAACGGCTTCTTCCCCTCTGCCATCAGGGAGGAGGTATAGGAGCCTGAAGACACACACTCAACGATTTAGGAACAGCTTCTTCCGCTCTGCCATCAGGGAGGAGGTACAAGAGCCTGAAGACACACACTCAGCCATTCAGGAACAGCTTCTTCTCCTCTGCCATCAGGTATGAGGTACAGGAGCCCGAAGACACACACTCAACGATTCAGGAACATCTTCTTCCCCTCTACCGTCAGGGAGGGGGTACAGGAGCCCGAAGGCTCACACACAGTGATGCAGGAACAGCTTCTTCCCCTCTGCCATCAGGGAGAAGGTACAGGAGCCTGAAGACACACACTCAGCGATTCAGGAAAGGCTTCTTCCCCTCTGCCATCAGGGAAGAGGTACGAGAGCCTGAAGACACACACTCAACGATTCCGGAACGGCTTCTTCCCCTCTGCCATCAAGGAGGAGATACAAGAGCCTGAAGACACACAGTCTGTGATTCAGTAACAGCTTCTTCCCCTCTGCCATCAGGGTGGAGGTACGAGACCCTGAAGACACACACTCAACGATTCCGGAACGGCTTCTTCCCCTCTGCCATCAGGGAGGAGGTACAAGAGCCTGAAGACACACACTCAGCAATTCAGAACAGCTTCTTCCCCTCTGCCATCATGGAGGAGGTACAGGAGCCTGAAGACACACACTCAGCGATTCAGGAACAGCTTCTTCCCCGCTGCCTTCAGGGAGGAGGTATAGGAGCCTGAAGACACAGACTCAGCCATTCAGGAACAGCTTCTTCCCCTCTGCCATAATGAAGGAGGTACAGGAGCCCGAAGACACACACTCAGTGATTCAGGAACAGCTTCTTCCCCTCTGATGTCAGGGAGGAGGTACAGGAGCCCGAAGACACACACTCAACGATTCACGAACACCTTCTTCCCCTCCGCCATCAGGGAGGAGGTACAGGAGCCTGAAGACACACACTCAACGATTCAGGAACAGCTTCTTCCCCTCTGCCATTAGCGAGCAGGTTCGGGAGCCTGAAGACACACACTCAATGATTCAGGAACAGCTTCTTCCCCTCTGCCATCAGGGGGAAGTTACAGGAGCCTGAAGACACACACTCAATGATTCAGGAACAGTTTCTTCCCCTCTGCCATCAGCGGGATGGTACAGGAGCCTGAAGACACACACTCAGTGATTCAGGAACAGCTTCTTCCCCTCTGCCATCAGGGAGGAGGTACAGGAGCCTGAAGACACACACGCAGTAATTCAGGAACAACTTCTTCCCCTCTGCCATCAGGGCGGAGGTACAGGAGCCTGAAGACACACATTCAATGATTAAGGAACGGCTTCTTCCCCTCTACCGTCAGGGAGGAGGTACGGGAGCCTGAAGACACACACTCAACGATTCAGGAACTGCTTCTTCCCCTCTGCCATCAGGGCGGAGGTACAGGAGCCTGAAGACACACACTCAATGATTAAGGAACGGCTTCTTCCCCTCTACCATCAGGGAGGAGGTATAGGAGCCTGAAGACACACACTCAACGATTAAGGAACGGCTTCTTCCCCTCTGCCATCAGGGAGGAGGTATAGGAGCCTGAAGACACACACTCAACGATTTAGGAACAGCTTCTTCCGCTCTGCCATCAGGGAGGAGGTACAAGAGCCAGAAGATACACACTCAGCCATTCAGGAACAGCTTCTTCTCCTCTGCCATCAGGTATGAGGTACAGGAGCCTGAAGAAACACACTCAACGATTCCGGAACAGCTTCTTCACCGCTGCCTTCAGGGAGGAGGTATAGGAGCCTGAAGACACAGACTCAGCCATTCAGGAACAGCTTCTTCCCCTCTGCCATAAGGAAGGAGGTACAGGAGCCCGAAGACACACACTCAACGATTCCGGAACGGCTTCTTCCCCTCTGCCATCAGGGAGGAGGTACAAGAGCCTGAAGACACACAGTCTGTGATTCAGTAACAGCTTCTTCCCCTCTGCCATCAGGGAGGAGTTACAGGAGCCTGAAGACACACACTCAGCGATTCAGGAACAGCTTCTTCCCCTCTGCCATCAGGGAGGAGGTACGAGACCCTGAAGACACACACTCAACGATTCCGGAACGGCTTCTTCCCCTCTGCCATCATGGAGGAGGTACAGGAGCCTGAAGACACACACTCAGCGATTCAGGAACAGCTTCTTCCCCGCTGCCTTCAGGGAGGAGGTATAGGAGCCTGAAGACACAGACTCAGCCATTCAGGAACAGCTTCTTCCCCTCTGCCATAAGGAAGGAGGTACAGGAGCCCGAAGACACACACTCAGTGATTCAGGAACAGCTTCATCTCCTCTGCCGTCAGGGAGGAAGTACAGGAGCCCGAAGACACACACTCAGCGATTCAGGAACAGCTTCTTCCCCTCTGATGTCAGGGAGGAGGTACAGGAGCCCGAAGACACACACTCAACGATTCACGAACACCTTCTTCCCCTCCGCCATCAGGGAGGAGGTACAGGAGCCTGAAGACACACACTCAACGATTCAGGAACAGCTTCTTCCCCGCTGCCATTAGCGAGCAGGTTCGGGAGCCTGAAGACACACACTCAATGATTCAGGAACAGCTTCTTCCCCTCTGCCATCAGGGGGAAGTTACAAGAGCCTGAAGACACACACTCAATGATTCAGGAGCAGTTTCTTCCCCTCTGCCATCAGCGGGATGGTACAGGAGCCTGAAGACACACACGCAGTAATTCAGGAACAACTTCTTCCCCTCTGCCATCAGGGCGGAGGTACAGGAGCCTGAAGACACACACTCAATGATTAAGGAACGGCTTCTTCCCCTCTACCGTCAGGGAGGAGGTACGGGAGCCTGAAGACACACACTCAACGATTCAGGAACTGCTTCTTCCCCTCTGCCATCAGGGCGGAGGTACAGGAGCCTGAAGACACACACTCAATGATTAAGGAACGGCTTCTTCCCCTCTACCATCAGGGAGGAGGTATAGGAGCCTGAAGACACACACTCAACGATTAAGGAACGGCTTCTTCCCCTCTGCCATCAGGGAGGAGGTATAGGAGCCTGAAGACACACACTCAACGATTTAGGAACAGCTTCTTCCGCTCTGCCATCAGGGAGGAGGTACAAGAGCCTGAAGACACACACTCAGCCATTCAGGAACAGCTTCTTCTCCTCTGCCATCAGGTATGAGGTACAGGAGCCCGAAGACACACACTCAACGATTCAGGAACATCTTCTTCCCCTCTACCGTCAGGGAGGGGGTACAGGAGCCCGAAGGCTCACACACAGTGATGCAGGAACAGCTTCTTCCCCTCTGCCATCAGGGAGAAGGTACAGGAGCCTGAAGACACACACTCAGCGATTCAGGAAAGGCTTCTTCCCCTCTGCCATCAGGGAAGAGGTACGAGAGCCTGAAGACACACACTCAACGATTCCGGAACGGCTTCTTCCCCTCTGCCATCAAGGAGGAGATACAAGAGCCTGAAGACACACAGTCTGTGATTCAGTAACAGCTTCTTCCCCTCTGCCATCAGGGTGGAGGTACGAGACCCTGAAGACACACACTCAACGATTCCGGAACGGCTTCTTCCCCTCTGCCATCAGGGAGGAGGTACAAGAGCCTGAAGACACACACTCAGCAATTCAGAACAGCTTCTTCCCCTCTGCCATCATGGAGGAGGTACAGGAGCCTGAAGACACACACTCAGCGATTCAGGAACAGCTTCTTCCCCGCTGCCTTCAGGGAGGAGGTATAGGAGCCTGAAGACACAGACTCAGCCATTCAGGAACAGCTTCTTCCCCTCTGCCATAATGAAGGAGGTACAGGAGCCCGAAGACACACACTCAGTGATTCAGGAACAGCTTCATCTCCTCTGCCGTCAGGGAGGAAGTACAGGAGCCCGAAGACACACACTCAGCGATTCAGGAACAGCTTCTTCCCCTCTGATGTCAGGGAGGAGGTACAGGAGCCCGAAGACACACACTCAACGATTCACGAACACCTTCTTCCCCTCCGCCATCAGGGAGGAGGTACAGGAGCCTGAAGACACACACTCAACGATTCAGGAACAGCTTCTTCCCCTCTGCCATTAGCGAGCAGGTTCGGGAGCCTGAAGACACACACTCAATGATTCAGGAACAGCTTCTTCCCCTCTGCCATCAGGGGGAAGTTACAGGAGCCTGAAGACACACACTCAATGATTCAGGAACAGTTTCTTCCACTCTGCCATCAGCGGGATGGTACAGGAGCCTGAAGACACACACTCAGTGATTCAGGAACAGCTTCTTCCCCTCTGCCATCAGGGAGGAGGTACAGGAGCCTGAAGACACACACGCAGTAATTCAGGAACAACTTCTTCCCCTCTGCCATCAGGGCGGAGGTACAGGAGCCTGAAGACACACATTCAATGATTAAGGAACGGCTTCTTCCCCTCTACCGTCAGGGAGGAGGTACGGGAGCCTGAAGACACACACTCAACGATTCAGGAACTGCTTCTTCCCCTCTGCCATCAGGGCGGAGGTACAGGAGCCTGAAGACACACACTCAATGATTAAGGAACGGCTTCTTCCCCTCTACCATCAGGGAGGAGGTATAGGAGCCTGAAGACACACACTCAACGATTAAGGAACGGCTTCTTCCCCTCTGCCATCAGGGAGGAGGTATAGGAGCCTGAAGACACACACTCAACGATTTAGGAACAGCTTCTTCCGCTCTGCCATCAGGGAGGAGGTACAAGAGCCTGAAGACACACACTCAGCCATTCAGGAACAGCTTCTTCTCCTCTGCCATCAGGTATGAGGTACAGGAGCCCGAAGACACACACTCAACGATTCAGGAACATCTTCTTCCCCTCTACCGTCAGGGAGGGGGTACAGGAGCCCGAAGGCTCACACACAGTGATGCAGGAACAGCTTCTTCCCCTCTGCCATCAGGGAGAAGGTACAGGAGCCTGAAGACACACACTCAGCGATTCAGGAAAGGCTTCTTCCCCTCTGCCATCAGGGAAGAGGTACGAGAGCCTGAAGACACACACTCAACGATTCCGGAACGGCTTCTTCCCCTCTGCCATCAGGGAGGAGGTACAAGAGCCTGAAGACACACACTCAGCGATTCAGGAACAGCTTCTTCCCCGCTGCCTTCAGGGAGGAGGTATAGGAGCCTGAAGACACAGACTCAGCCATTCAGGAACAGCTTCTTCCCCTCTGCCATAAGGAAGGAGGTACAGGAGCCCGAAGACACACACTCAACGATTCCGGAACGGCTTCTTCCCCTCTGCCATCAGGGAGGAGGTACAAGAGCCTGAAGACACACAGTCTGTGATTCAGTAACAGCTTCTTCCCCTCTGCCATCAGGGAGGAGTTACAGGAGCCTGAAGACACACACTCAGCGATTCAGGAACAGCTTCTTCCCCTCTGCCATCAGGGAGGAGGTACGAGACCCTGAAGACACACACTCAACGATTCCGGAACGGCTTCTTCCCCTCTGCCATCAGGGAGGAGGTACAAGAGCCTGAAGACACACACTCAGCAATTCAGAACAGCTTCTTCCCCTCTGCCATCATGGAGGAGGTACAGGAGCCTGAAGACACACACTCAGCGATTCAGGAACAGCTTCTTCCCCGCTGCCTTCAGGGAGGAGGTATAGGAGCCTGAAGACACAGACTCAGCCATTCAGGAACAGCTTCTTCCCCTCTGCCATAAGGAAGGAGGTACAGGAGCCCGAAGACACACACTCAGTGATTCAGGAACAGCTTCATCTCCTCTGCCGTCAGGGAGGAAGTACAGGAGCCCGAAGACACACACTCAGCGATTCAGGAACAGCTTCTTCCCCTCTGATGTCAGGGAGGAGGTACAGGTGCCCGAAGACACACACTCAACGATTCACGAACACCTTCTTCCCCTCCGCCATCAGGGAGGAGGTACAGGAGCCTGAAGACACACACTCAACGATTCAGGAACAGCTTCTTCCCCGCTGCCATTAGCGAGCAGGTTTGGGAGCATGAAGACACACACTCAATGATTCAGGAACAGCTTCTTCCCCTCTGCCATCAGGGGGAAGTTACAGGAGCCTGAAGACACACACTCAATGATTCAGGAGCAGTTTCTTCCCCTCTGCCATCAGCGGGATGGTACAGGAGCCTGAAGACACACACGCAGTAATTCAGGAACAACTTCTTCCCCTCTGCCATCAGGGCGGAGGTACAGGAGCCTGAAGACACACACTCAATGATTAAGGAACGGCTTCTTCCCCTCTACCGTCAGGGAGGAGGTACGGGAGCCTGAAGACACACACTCAACGATTCAGGAACTGCTTCTTCCCCTCTGCCATCAGGGCGGAGGTACAGGAGCCTGAAGACACACACTCAATGATTAAGGAACGGCTTCTTCCCCTCTACCATCAGGGAGGAGGTATAGGAGCCTGAAGACACACACTCAACGATTAAGGAACGGCTTCTTCCCCTCTGCCATCAGGGAGGAGGTATAGGAGCCTGAAGACACACACTCAACGATTTAGGAACAGCTTCTTCCGCTCTGCCATCAGGGAGGAGGTACAAGAGCCTGAAGACACACACTCAGCCATTCAGGAACAGCTTCTTCTCCTCTGCCATCAGGTATGAGGTACAGGAGCCCGAAGACACACACTCAACGATTCAGGAACATCTTCTTCCCCTCTACCGTCAGGGAGGGGGTACAGGAGCCCGAAGGCTCACACACAGTGATGCAGGAACAGCTTCTTCCCCTCTGCCATCAGGGAGAAGGTACAGGAGCCTGAAGACACACACTCAGCGATTCAGGAAAGGCTTCTTCCCCTCTGCCATCAGGGAAGAGGTACGAGAGCCTGAAGACACACACTCAACGATTCCGGAACGGCTTCTTCCCCTCTGCCATCAGGGAGGAGATACAAGAGCCTGAAGACACACAGTCTGTGATTCAGTAACAGCTTCTTCCCCTCTGCCATCAGGGGGAAGTTACAGGAGCCTGAAGACACACACTCAATGATTCAGGAACAGTTTCTTCCACTCTGCCATCAGCGGGATGGTACAGGAGCCTGAAGACACACACTCAGTGATTCAGGAACAGCTTCTTCCCCTCTGCCATCAGGGAGGAGGTACGGGAGCCTGAAGACACACACTCAACGATTCAGGAACTGCTTCTTCCCCTCTGCCATCAGGGCGGAGGTACAGGAGCCTGAAGACACACACTCAATGATTAAGGAACGGCTTCTTCCCCTCTACCATCAGGGAGGAGGTATAGGAGCCTGAAGACACACACTCAACGATTAAGGAACGGCTTCTTCCCCTCTGCCATCAGGGAGGAGGTATAGGAGCCTGAAGACACACACTCAACGATTTAGGAACAGCTTCTTCCGCTCTGCCATCAGGGAGGAGGTACAAGAGCCTGAAGACACACACTCAGTGATTCAGGATCAACTACTTCCCCTCTGCCATCAGGGAGGAGGTACAAGAGCCTGAAGACACACACTCAGCCATTCAGGAACAGCTTCTTCTCCTCTGCCATCAGGTATGAGGTACAGGAGCCCGAAGACACACACTCAACGATTCAGGAACATCTTCTTCCCCTCTACCGTCAGGGAGGGGGTACAGGAGCCCGAAGGCTCACACACAGTGATGCAGGAACAGCTTCTTCCCCTCTGCCATCAGGGAGAAGGTACAGGAGCCTGAAGACACACACTCAGCGATTCAGGAAAGGCTTCTTCCCCTCTGCCATCAGGGAAGAGGTACGAGAGCCTGAAGACACACACTCAACGATTCCGGAACGGCTTCTTCCCCTCTGCCATCAGGGAGGAGGTACAAGAGCCTGAAGACACACACTCAGCGATTCAGGAACAGCTTCTTCCCCGCTGCCTTCAGGGAGGAGGTATAGGAGCCTGAAGACACAGACTCAGCCATTCAGGAACAGCTTCTTCCCCTCTGCCATAAGGAAGGAGGTACAGGAGCCCGAAGACACACACTCAACGATTCCGGAACGGCTTCTTCCCCTCTGCCATCAGGGAGGAGGTACAAGAGCCTGAAGACACACAGTCTGTGATTCAGTAACAGCTTCTTCCCCTCTGCCATCAGGGAGGAGTTACAGGAGCCTGAAGACACACACTCAGCGATTCAGGAACAGCTTCTTCCCCTCTGCCATCAGGGAGGAGGTACGAGACCCTGAAGACACACACTCAACGATTCCGGAACGGCTTCTTCCCCTCTGCCATCAGGGAGGAGGTACAAGAGCCTGAAGACACACACTCAGCAATTCAGAACAGCTTCTTCCCCTCTGCCATCATGGAGGAGGTACAGGAGCCTGAAGACACACACTCAGCGATTCAGGAACAGCTTCTTCCCCGCTGCCTTCAGGGAGGAGGTATAGGAGCCTGAAGACACAGACTCAGCCATTCAGGAACAGCTTCTTCCCCTCTGCCATAAGGAAGGAGGTACAGGAGCCCGAAGACACACACTCAGTGATTCAGGAACAGCTTCATCTCCTCTGCCGTCAGGGAGGAAGTACAGGAGCCCGAAGACACACACTCAGCGATTCAGGAACAGCTTCTTCCCCTCTGATGTCAGGGAGGAGGTACAGGTGCCCGAAGACACACACTCAACGATTCACGAACACCTTCTTCCCCTCCGCCATCAGGGAGGAGGTACAGGAGCCTGAAGACACACACTCAACGATTCAGGAACAGCTTCTTCCCCGCTGCCATTAGCGAGCAGGTTCGGGAGCCTGAAGACACACACTCAATGATTCAGGAACAGCTTCTTCCCCTCTGCCATCAGGGGGAAGTTACAGGAGCCTGAAGACACACACTCAATGATTCAGGAGCAGTTTCTTCCCCTCTGCCATCAGCGGGATGGTACAGGAGCCTGAAGACACACACGCAGTAATTCAGGAACAACTTCTTCCCCTCTGCCATCAGGGCGGAGGTACAGGAGCCTGAAGACACACACTCAATGATTAAGGAACGGCTTCTTCCCCTCTACCGTCAGGGAGGAGGTACGGGAGCCTGAAGACACACACTCAACGATTCAGGAACTGCTTCTTCCCCTCTGCCATCAGGGCGGAGGTACAGGAGCCTGAAGACACACACTCAATGATTAAGGAACGGCTTCTTCCCCTCTACCATCAGGGAGGAGGTATAGGAGCCTGAAGACACACACTCAACGATTAAGGAACGGCTTCTTCCCCTCTGCCATCAGGGAGGAGGTATAGGAGCCTGAAGACACACACTCAACGATTTAGGAACAGCTTCTTCCGCTCTGCCATCAGGGAGGAGGTACAAGAGCCTGAAGACACACACTCAGCCATTCAGGAACAGCTTCTTCTCCTCTGCCATCAGGTATGAGGTACAGGAGCCCGAAGACACACACTCAACGATTCAGGAACATCTTCTTCCCCTCTACCGTCAGGGAGGGGGTACAGGAGCCCGAAGGCTCACACACAGTGATGCAGGAACAGCTTCTTCCCCTCTGCCATCAGGGAGAAGGTACAGGAGCCTGAAGACACACACTCAGCGATTCAGGAAAGGCTTCTTCCCCTCTGCCATCAGGGAAGAGGTACGAGAGCCTGAAGACACACACTCAACGATTCCGGAACGGCTTCTTCCCCTCTGCCATCAGGGAGGAGATACAAGAGCCTGAAGACACACAGTCTGTGATTCAGTAACAGCTTCTTCCCCTCTGCCATCAGGGTGGAGGTACGAGACCCTGAAGACACACACTCAACGATTCCGGAACGGCTTCTTCCCCTCTGCCATCAGGGAGGAGGTACAAGAGCCTGAAGACACACACTCAGCAATTCAGAACAGCTTCTTCCCCTCTGCCATCATGGAGGAGGTACAGGAGCCTGAAGACACACACTCAGCGATTCAGGAACAGCTTCTTCCCCGCTGCCTTCAGGGAGGAGGTATAGGAGCCTGAAGACACAGACTCAGCCATTCAGGAACAGCTTCTTCCCCTCTGCCATAAGGAAGGAGGTACAGGAGCCCGAAGACACACACTCAGTGATTCAGGAACAGCTTCATCTCCTCTGCCGTCAGGGAGGAAGTACAGGAGCCCGAAGACACACACTCAGCGATTCAGGAACAGCTTCTTCCCCTCTGATGTCAGGGAGGAGGTACAGGAGCCCGAAGACACACACTCAACGATTCACGAACACCTTCTTCCCCTCCGCCATCAGGGAGGAGGTACAGGAGCCTGAAGACACACACTCAACGATTCAGGAACAGCTTCTTCCCCGCTGCCATTAGCGAACAGGTTCGGGAGCCTGAAGACACACACTCAATGATTCAGGAACAGCTTCTTCCCCTCTGCCATCAGGGGGAAGTTACCGGAGCCTGAAGACACACACTCAATGATTCAGGAACAGTTTCATCCCCTCTGCCATCAGCGGGATGGTACAGGAGCCTGAAGACACACACTCAGTGATTCAGGAACAGCTTCTTCCCCTCTGCCATCAGGGAGGAGGTACAGGAGCCTGAAGACACACACGCAGTAATTCTGGAACAACATCTTCCCCTCTGCCATCAGGGATGTGGTATAGGAGCCTGAAGACACTCAACGATTCAGGAACAGCATCTTTCCCTATACTGTCAGGGAGGAGGTACGGGTGCCTGAAGACACACACTCAAAGATTCCGGAACGGCTTCTTCCCCTCTGCCATCAGGGAGGAGGTACGGGAGCCTGAAGACACACACACAACGATTCAGGAACGGCTTCTTCCCCTCTGCCATCAGGGAGGAGGTACAGGAGCCTGAAGATACACACTCAGCGATTCAGGAACAGCTTCTTCCCCTCTGCCATAAGAAAGGAGGTACAGGAGCCTGAAGACACACACTCAGCCATTCAGGAACAACATCTTCCCCTCTGCCATCAGGGATGTGGTACAGGAGCCTGCAGACACTCAACGATTCAGGAACAGCTTCTTCCCCTCTGCCATCAGGGAGGAGGTACAGGAGCCTGAAGACACACACTCAACGATTCCGGAACGGCTTCTTCTCCTCTGCCATCAGGGAGGAGGTACGGGAGCCTGAAGACACACACTCAAGTATTCAGGAACGGCTTCTTCCCCTCTGCCATCAGGGCGGAGGTACAGGAGCCTGAAGACACACACTCAACGATTAAGGAACGGTTTCTTCCCCTCTGCCATCAGGGCGGAGGTACAGGAGCCTGAAGACACACACTCAACGATTAAGGAAAGGCTTCCTCCCCTCTGCCATCAGGGAGGAGGTATAGGAGCCTGAAGACACACACTCAACGATTCAGGAAAGGCTTCTTCCCCTCTGCCATCAGGGAGGAGGTACAAGAGCCTGAGGATACACACTCCGCCATTCAGGAACAGCTTCTTCTCCTCTGCCATCAGTTAGGAGGTACAGGAGACCGAAGACACACACTCAACGATTCAGGAACATCTTCTTCCCCACTACCGTCAGGGAGGGGGTACAGGAGCCCGAAGGCACACACTCAGTGATGCAGGAACAGCTTCTTCCCCTCTGCCATCAGGGAGAAGGTACAGGAGCCTGAAGACACACACTCAGCGATTCAGGATAGGCTTCTTCGCCTCTGCCATCAGGGAGGAGGTACGAGACCCTGAAGGCACACACTCAACGATTCCGGAACGGCTTCTTCCCCTCTGCCATCAGGGAGGAGGTACAGGAGCCTGAAGACACACACTCAATGATTAAGGAACGGCTTCTTCCCCTCTGCCATCAGGGAGGAGGTACAGGAGCCTGAAGACACACACTCAACGATTCCGGAATGGCTTCTTCCCCTCTGCCATCAGGGAGGAAGTATAGGAGCCTGAAGACACAGACTCAGCGATTCAGGAACAACTTCTTCCCCTCTGCCATAAGGAAGGAGGTACGGGAGCCCGAAGACACACACTCAGTGATTCAGGAACAGCTTCTTCCCCTCTGCCATCAGGGAGGAGGTACAGGAGCCTGAAGACACACACTCAACGATTCAGGAACAGCTTCGTCCCCGCTGCCATTAGCGAGGAGGTTCGGGAGCCTGAAGACACACACTCAATGATTCAGGAACAGCTTCTTCACCTCCGCCATCAGGGGGAAGTTACAGGAGCCTGAAGACACACACTCAATGATTCAGGAACAGTTTCTTCCCCTCTGCCATCAGAGGTTGGTACAGGAGCCTGAAGACACACACTCAACGATACAGGAACAGTTTCTTCCCCTCTGCAATCAGGGAGGAGCTACAGCAGCCTAAAGACACACACTCAGAGATTCAGGAACAGCTTCTTCCCCTCTGCCATCAGGGAGGAGGTACAGTAGCCTGAACACACACACGCAGTGATTCAGGAACAACTTCGTCCCCTCTGCCATCAGGGAGGTGGTACAGGAGCCTGAAGACACACACTCAACGATTCAGGAACAGCTCCTTCCCCTCTGCCAACAGGGAGGAGGTACCAGAGCCTGAAGACACACACTCAGCGATTCGGGAACACCTTCTTCCCCTCTGCCATCAGGGAGGAGGTACAGGAGCCTGAAGACACACACTCAACGATTCAGGAACAGCTCCTTCCCCTCTGCCATCAGGGAGGAGGTACGAGAGCCTGAAGACACACACTCAACGATTCAGGAACAGCTCCTTCCCCTCTGCCATCAGGGAGGGGGTACGAGAGCCTGAAGACACACACTCAAAGATTCCGGAACGGCTTCTTCCCCTCAGCCATCAGGGAGGAGGTACGGGAGCCTGAAGACACACACTCAACGATTCCGGAACGGCTTCTTCACCTCTGCCATCAGCGAGGAGGTTCGGGATCCTGAAGACACACACTCAACGATTCAGGAACAGCTTCTTCCCCGCTGCCATTAGCGAGCAGGTTCGGGAGCCTGAAGACACACACTCAATGATTCAGGAACAGCTTCTTCCCCTCTGCCATCAGGGGGAAGTTACAGGAGCCTGAAGACACACACTCAATGATTCAGGAGCAGTTTCTTCCCCTCTGCCATCAGCGGGATGGTACAGGAGCCTGAAGACACACACGCAGTAATTCAGGAACAACTTCTTCCCCTCTGCCATCAGGGCGGAGGTACAGGAGCCTGAAGACACACACTCAATGATTAAGGAACGGCTTCTTCCCCTCTACCGTCAGGGAGGAGGTACGGGAGCCTGAAGACACACACTCAACGATTCAGGAACAGCTTCTTCCCCTCTGCCATCAGGGAGGAGGTACAGGAGCCTGAAGACACACACGCAGTAATTCTGGAACAACATCTTCCCCTCTGCCATCAGGGATGTGGTATAGGAGCCTGAAGACACTCAACGATTCAGGAACAGCATCTTTCCCTATACTGTCAGGGAGGAGGTACGGGTGCCTGAAGACACACACTCAAAGATTCCGGAACGGCTTCTTCCCCTCTGCCATCAGGGAGGAGGTACGGGAGCCTGAAGACACACACACAACGATTCAGGAACGGCTTCTTCCCCTCTGCCATCAGGGAGGAGGTACAGGAGCCTGAAGATACACACTCAGCGATTCAGGAACAGCTTCTTCCCCTCTGCCATAAGAAAGGAGGTACAGGAGCCTGAAGACACACACTCAGCCATTCAGGAACAACATCTTCCCCTCTGCCATCAGGGATGTGGTACAGGAGCCTGCAGACACTCAACGATTCAGGAACAGCTTCTTCCCCTATACCGTGAGGGAGGAGGTACGGGAGCCTGAAGACACACACTCAACGATTCCGGAACGGCTTCTTCTCCTCTGCCATCAGGGAGGAGGTACGGGAGCCTGAAGACACACACTCAAGTATTCAGGAACGGCTTCTTCCCCTCTGCCATCAGGGCGGAGGTACAGGAGCCTGAAGACACACACTCAACGATTAAGGAACGGTTTCTTCCCCTCTGCCATCAGGGCGGAGGTACAGGAGCCTGAAGACACACACTCAACGATTAAGGAAAGGCTTCCTCCCCTCTGCCATCAGGGAGGAGGTATAGGAGCCTGAAGACACACACTCAACGATTCAGGAAAGGCTTCTTCCCCTCTGCCATCAGGGAGGAGGTACAAGAGCCTGAGGATACACACTCCGCCATTCAGGAACAGCTTCTTCTCCTCTGCCATCAGTTAGGAGGTACAGGAGACCGAAGACACACACTCAACGATTCAGGAACATCTTCTTCCCCACTACCGTCAGGGAGGGGGTACAGGAGCCCGAAGGCACACACTCAGTGATGCAGGAACAGCTTCTTCCCCTCTGCCATCAGGGAGAAGGTACAGGAGCCTGAAGACACACACTCAGCGATTCAGGATAGGCTTCTTCGCCTCTGCCATCAGGGAGGAGGTACGAGACCCTGAAGGCACACACTCAACGATTCCGGAACGGCTTCTTCCCCTCTGCCATCAGGGAGGAGGTACAGGAGCCTGAAGACACACACTCAATGATTAAGGAACGGCTTCTTCCCCTCTGCCATCAGGGAGGAGGTACAGGAGCCTGAAGACACACACTCAACGATTCCGGAATGGCTTCTTCCCCTCTGCCATCAGGGAGGAAGTATAGGAGCCTGAAGACACAGACTCAGCGATTCAGGAACAACTTCTTCCCCTCTGCCATAAGGAAGGAGGTACGGGAGCCCGAAGACACACACTCAGTGATTCAGGAACAGCTTCTTCCCCTCTGCCATCAGGGAGGAGGTACAGGAGCCTGAAGACACACACTCAACGATTCAGGAACAGCTTCGTCCCCGCTGCCATTAGCGAGGAGGTTCGGGAGCCTGAAGACACACACTCAATGATTCAGGAACAGCTTCTTCACCTCCGCCATCAGGGGGAAGTTACAGGAGCCTGAAGACACACACTCAATGATTCAGGAACAGTTTCTTCCCCTCTGCCATCAGAGGTTGGTACAGGAGCCTGAAGACACACACTCAACGATACAGGAACAGTTTCTTCCCCTCTGCAATCAGGGAGGAGCTACAGCAGCCTAAAGACACACACTCAGAGATTCAGGAACAGCTTCTTCCCCTCTGCCATCAGGGAGGAGGTACAGTAGCCTGAACACACACACGCAGTGATTCAGGAACAACTTCGTCCCCTCTGCCATCAGGGAGGTGGTACAGGAGCCTGAAGACACACACTCAACGATTCAGGAACAGCTCCTTCCCCTCTGCCAACAGGGAGGAGGTACCAGAGCCTGAAGACACACACTCAGCGATTCGGGAACACCTTCTTCCCCTCTGCCATCAGGGAGGAGGTACAGGAGCCTGAAGACACACACTCAACGATTCAGGAACAGCTCCTTCCCCTCTGCCATCAGGGAGGAGGTACGAGAGCCTGAAGACACACACTCAACGATTCAGGAACAGCTCCTTCCCCTCTGCCATCAGGGAGGGGGTACGAGAGCCTGAAGACACACACTCAAAGATTCCGGAACGGCTTCTTCCCCTCAGCCATCAGGGAGGAGGTACGGGAGCCTGAAGACACACACTCAACGATTCCGGAACGGCTTCTTCACCTCTGCCATCAGCGAGGAGGTTCGGGATCCTGAAGACACACACTCAACGATTCAGGAACAGCTTCTTCCCCGCTGCCATTAGCGAGCAGGTTCGGGAGCCTGAAGACACACACTCAATGATTCAGGAACAGCTTCTTCCCCTCTGCCATCAGGGGGAAGTTACAGGAGCCTGAAGACACACACTCAATGATTCAGGAGCAGTTTCTTCCCCTCTGCCATCAGCGGGATGGTACAGGAGCCTGAAGACACACACGCAGTAATTCAGGAACAACTTCTTCCCCTCTGCCATCAGGGCGGAGGTACAGGAGCCTGAAGACACACACTCAATGATTAAGGAACGGCTTCTTCCCCTCTACCGTCAGGGAGGAGGTACGGGAGCCTGAAGACACACACTCAACGATTCAGGAACTGCTTCTTCCCCTCTGCCATCAGGGCGGAGGTACAGGAGCCTGAAGACACACACTCAATGATTAAGGAACGGCTTCTTCCCCTCTACCATCAGGGAGGAGGTATAGGAGCCTGAAGACACACACTCAACGATTAAGGAACGGCTTCTTCCCCTCTGCCATCAGGGAGGAGGTATAGGAGCCTGAAGACACACACTCAACGATTTAGGAACAGCTTCTTCCGCTCTGCCATCAGGGAGGAGGTACAAGAGCCTGAAGACACACACTCAGCCATTCAGGAACAGCTTCTTCTCCTCTGCCATCAGGTATGAGGTACAGGAGCCCGAAGACACACACTCAACGATTCAGGAACATCTTCTTCCCCTCTACCGTCAGGGAGGGGGTACAGGAGCCCGAAGGCTCACACACAGTGATGCAGGAACAGCTTCTTCCCCTCTGCCATCAGGGAGAAGGTACAGGAGCCTGAAGACACACACTCAGCGATTCAGGAAAGGCTTCTTCCCCTCTGCCATCAGGGAAGAGGTACGAGAGCCTGAAGACACACACTCAACGATTCCGGAACGGCTTCTTCCCCTCTGCCATCAGGGAGGAGATACAAGAGCCTGAAGACACACAGTCTGTGATTCAGTAACAGCTTCTTCCCCTCTGCCATCAGGGTGGAGGTACGAGACCCTGAAGACACACACTCAACGATTCCGGAACGGCTTCTTCCCCTCTGCCATCAGGGAGGAGGTACAAGAGCCTGAAGACACACACTCAGCAATTCAGAACAGCTTCTTCCCCTCTGCCATCATGGAGGAGGTACAGGAGCCTGAAGACACACACTCAGCGATTCAGGAACAGCTTCTTCCCCGCTGCCTTCAGGGAGGAGGTATAGGAGCCTGAAGACACAGACTCAGCCATTCAGGAACAGCTTCTTCCCCTCTGCCATAAGGAAGGAGGTACAGGAGCCCGAAGACACACACTCAGTGATTCAGGAACAGCTTCATCTCCTCTGCCGTCAGGGAGGAAGTACAGGAGCCCGAAGACACACACTCAGCGATTCAGGAACAGCTTCTTCCCCTCTGATGTCAGGGAGGAGGTACAGGAGCCCGAAGACACACACTCAACGATTCACGAACACCTTCTTCCCCTCCGCCATCAGGGAGGAGGTACAGGAGCCTGAAGACACACACTCAACGATTCAGGAACAGCTTCTTCCCCGCTGCCATTAGCGAACAGGTTCGGGAGCCTGAAGACACACACTCAATGATTCAGGAACAGCTTCTTCCCCTCTGCCATCAGGGGGAAGTTACCGGAGCCTGAAGACACACACTCAATGATTCAGGAACAGTTTCATCCCCTCTGCCATCAGCGGGATGGTACAGGAGCCTGAAGACACACACTCAGTGATTCAGGAACAGCTTCTTCCCCTCTGCCATCAGGGAGGAGGTACAGGAGCCTGAAGACACACACGCAGTAATTCTGGAACAACATCTTCCCCTCTGCCATCAGGGATGTGGTATAGGAGCCTGAAGACACTCAACGATTCAGGAACAGCATCTTTCCCTATACTGTCAGGGAGGAGGTACGGGTGCCTGAAGACACACACTCAAAGATTCCGGAACGGCTTCTTCCCCTCTGCCATCAGGGAGGAGGTACGGGAGCCTGAAGACACACACACAACGATTCAGGAACGGCTTCTTCCCCTCTGCCATCAGGGAGGAGGTACAGGAGCCTGAAGATACACACTCAGCGATTCAGGAACAGCTTCTTCCCCTCTGCCATAAGAAAGGAGGTACAGGAGCCTGAAGACACACACTCAGCCATTCAGGAACAACATCTTCCCCTCTGCCATCAGGGATGTGGTACAGGAGCCTGCAGACACTCAACGATTCAGGAACAGCTTCTTCCCCTATACCGTGAGGGAGGAGGTACGGGAGCCTGAAGACACACACTCAACGATTCCGGAACGGCTTCTTCCCCTCTGCCATCAGGGAGGAGGTACGGGAGCCTGAAGACACACACTCAAGTATTCAGGAACGGCTTCTTCCCCTCTGCCATCAGGGCGGAGGTACAGGAGCCTGAAGACACACACTCAACGATTAAGGAACGGTTTCTTCCCCTCTGCCATCAGGGCGGAGGTACAGGAGCCTGAAGACACACACTCAACGATTAAGGAAAGGCTTCCTCCCCTCTGCCATCAGGGAGGAGGTATAGGAGCCTGAAGACACACACTCAACGATTCAGGAAAGGCTTCTTCCCCTCTGCCATCAGGGAGGAGGTACAAGAGCCTGAGGATACACACTCCGCCATTCAGGAACAGCTTCTTCTCCTCTGCCATCAGGTATGAGGTACAGGAGCCCGAAGACACACACTCAACGATTCAGGAACATCTTCTTCCCCTCTACCGTCAGGGAGGGGGTACAGGAGCCCGAAGGCTCACACACAGTGATGCAGGAACAGCTTCTTCCCCTCTGCCATCAGGGAAGAGGTACGAGAGCCTGAAGACACACACTCAACGATTCCGGAACGGCTTCTTCCCCTCTGCCATCAGGGAGGAGATACAAGAGCCTGAAGACACACAGTCTGTGATTCAGTAACAGCTTCTTCCCCTCTGCCATCAGGGTGGAGGTACGAGACCCTGAAGACACACACTCAACGATTCCGGAACGGCTTCTTCCCCTCTGCCATCAGGGAGGAGGTACAAGAGCCTGAAGACACACACTCAGCAATTCAGAACAGCTTCTTCCCCTCTGCCATCATGGAGGAGGTACAGGAGCCTGAAGACACACACTCAGCGATTCAGGAACAGCTTCTTCCCCGCTGCCTTCAGGGAGGAGGTATAGGAGCCTGAAGACACAGACTCAGCCATTCAGGAACAGCTTCTTCCCCTCTGCCATAAGGAAGGAGGTACAGGAGCCCGAAGACACACACTCAGTGATTCAGGAACAGCTTCATCTCCTCTGCCGTCAGGGAGGAAGTACAGGAGCCCGAAGACACACACTCAGCGATTCAGGAACAGCTTCTTCCCCTCTGATGTCAGGGAGGAGGTACAGGAGCCCGAAGACACACACTCAACGATTCACGAACACCTTCTTCCCCTCCGCCATCAGGGAGGAGGTACAGGAGCCTGAAGACACACACTCAACGATTCAGGAACAGCTTCTTCCCCGCTGCCATTAGCGAACAGGTTCGGGAGCCTGAAGACACACACTCAATGATTCAGGAACAGCTTCTTCCCCTCTGCCATCAGGGGGAAGTTACCGGAGCCTGAAGACACACACTCAATGATTCAGGAACAGTTTCATCCCCTCTGCCATCAGCGGGATGGTACAGGAGCCTGAAGACACACACTCAGTGATTCAGGAACAGCTTCTTCCCCTCTGCCATCAGGGAGGAGGTACAGGAGCCTGAAGACACACACGCAGTAATTCTGGAACAACATCTTCCCCTCTGCCATCAGGGATGTGGTATAGGAGCCTGAAGACACTCAACGATTCAGGAACAGCATCTTTCCCTATACTGTCAGGGAGGAGGTACGGGTGCCTGAAGACACACACTCAAAGATTCCGGAACGGCTTCTTCCCCTCTGCCATCAGGGAGGAGGTACGGGAGCCTGAAGACACACACACAACGATTCAGGAACGGCTTCTTCCCCTCTGCCATCAGGGAGGAGGTACAGGAGCCTGAAGATACACACTCAGCGATTCAGGAACAGCTTCTTCCCCTCTGCCATAAGAAAGGAGGTACAGGAGCCTGAAGACACACACTCAGCCATTCAGGAACAACATCTTCCCCTCTGCCATCAGGGATGTGGTACAGGAGCCTGCAGACACTCAACGATTCAGGAACAGCTTCTTCCCCTATACCGTGAGGGAGGAGGTACGGGAGCCTGAAGACACACACTCAACGATTCCGGAACGGCTTCTTCCCCTCTGCCATCAGGGAGGAGGTACGGGAGCCTGAAGACACACACTCAAGTATTCAGGAACGGCTTCTTCCCCTCTGCCATCAGGGCGGAGGTACAGGAGCCTGAAGACACACACTCAGCGATTCAGGAACAGCTTCTTCCCCTCTGCCATCAGGGATGTGGTACAGGAGCCTGCAGACACTCAACGATTCAGGAACAGCTTCTTCCCCTATACCGTGAGGGAGGAGGTACGGGAGCCTGAAGACACACACTCAACGATTCCGGAACGGCTTCTTCCCCTCTGCCATCAGGGAGGAGGTACGGGAGCCTGAAGACACACACTCAAGTATTCAGGAACGGCTTCTTCCCCTCTGCCATCAGGGCGGAGGTACAGGAGCCCGAAGACACACACTCAGCGATTCAGGAACAGCTTCTTCCCCTCTGATGTCAGGGAGGAGGTACAGGAGCCCGAAGACACACACTCAACGATTCACGAACACCTTCTTCCCCTCCGCCATCAGGGAGGAGGTACAGGAGCCTGAAGACACACACTCAACGATTCAGGAACAGCTTCTTCCCCGCTGCCATTAGCGAACAGGTTCGGGAGCCTGAAGACACACACTCAATGATTCAGGAACAGTTTCATCCCCTCTGCCATCAGCGGGATGGTACAGGAGCCTGAAGACACACACTCAGTGATTCAGGAACAGCTTCTTCCCCTCTGCCATCAGGGAGGAGGTACAGGAGCCTGAAGACACACACGCAGTAATTCTGGAACAACATCTTCCCCTCTGCCATCAGGGATGTGGTATAGGAGCCTGAAGACACTCAACGATTCAGGAACAGCATCTTTCCCTATACTGTCAGGGAGGAGGTACGGGTGCCTGAAGACACACACTCAAAGATTCCGGAACGGCTTCTTCCCCTCTGCCATCAGGGAGGAGGTACGGGAGCCTGAAGACACACACACAACGATTCAGGAACGGCTTCTTCCCCTCTGCCATCAGGGAGGAGGTACAGGAGCCTGAAGATACACACTCAGCGATTCAGGAACAGCTTCTTCCCCTCTGCCATAAGAAAGGAGGTACAGGAGCCTGAAGACACACACTCAGCCATTCAGGAACAACATCTTCCCCTCTGCCATCAGGGATGTGGTACAGGAGCCTGCAGACACTCAACGATTCAGGAACAGCTTCTTCCCCTATACCGTGAGGGAGGAGGTACGGGAGCCTGAAGACACACACTCAACGATTCCGGAACGGCTTCTTCCCCTCTGCCATCAGGGAGGAGGTACGGGAGCCTGAAGACACACACTCAAGTATTCAGGAACGGCTTCTTCCCCTCTGCCATCAGGGCGGAGGTACAGGAGCCTGAAGACACACACTCAACGATTAAGGAACGGTTTCTTCCCCTCTGCCATCAGGGCGGAGGTACAGGAGCCTGAAGACACACACTCAACGATTAAGGAAAGGCTTCCTCCCCTCTGCCATCAGGGAGGAGGTATAGGAGCCTGAAGACACACACTCAACGATTCAGGAAAGGCTTCTTCCCCTCTGCCATCAGGGAGGAGGTACAAGAGCCTGAGGATACACACTCCGCCATTCAGGAACAGCTTCTTCTCCTCTGCCATCAGTTAGGAGGTACAGGAGACCGAAGACACACACTCAACGATTCAGGAACATCTTCTTCCCCACTACCGTCAGGGAGGGGGTACAGGAGCCCGAAGGCACACACTCAGTGATGCAGGAACAGCTTCTTCCCCTCTGCCATCAGGGAGAAGGTACAGGAGCCTGAAGACACACACTCAGCGATTCAGGATAGGCTTCTTCGCCTCTGCCATCAGGGAGGAGGTACGAGACCCTGAAGGCACACACTCAACGATTCCGGAACGGCTTCTTCCCCTCTGCCATCAGGGAGGAGGTACAGGAGCCTGAAGACACACACTCAATGATTAAGGAACGGCTTCTTCCCCTCTGCCATCAGGGAGGAGGTACAGGAGCCTGAAGACACACACTCAACGATTCCGGAATGGCTTCTTCCCCTCTGCCATCAGGGAGGAAGTATAGGAGCCTGAAGACACAGACTCAGCGATTCAGGAACAACTTCTTCCCCTCTGCCATAAGGAAGGAGGTACGGGAGCCCGAAGACACACACTCAGTGATTCAGGAACAGCTTCTTCCCCTCTGCCATCAGGGAGGAGGTACAGGAGCCTGAAGACACACACTCAACGATTCAGGAACAGCTTCGTCCCCGCTGCCATTAGCGAGGAGGTTCGGGAGCCTGAAGACACACACTCAATGATTCAGGAACAGCTTCTTCACCTCCGCCATCAGGGGGAAGTTACAGGAGCCTGAAGACACACACTCAATGATTCAGGAACAGTTTCTTCCCCTCTGCCATCAGAGGTTGGTACAGGAGCCTGAAGACACACACTCAACGATACAGGAACAGTTTCTTCCCCTCTGCAATCAGGGAGGAGCTACAGCAGCCTAAAGACACACACTCAGAGATTCAGGAACAGCTTCTTCCCCTCTGCCATCAGGGAGGAGGTACAGTAGCCTGAACACACACACGCAGTGATTCAGGAACAACTTCGTCCCCTCTGCCATCAGGGAGGTGGTACAGGAGCCTGAAGACACACACTCAACGATTCAGGAACAGCTTCATCTCCTCTGCCGTCAGGGAGGAAGTACAGGAGCCCGAAGACACACACTCAGCGATTCAGGAACAGCTTCTTCCCCTCTGATGTCAGGGAGGAGGTACAGGAGCCCGAAGACACACACTCAACGATTCACGAACACCTTCTTCCCCTCCGCCATCAGGGAGGAGGTACAGGAGCCTGAAGACACACACTCAACGATTCAGGAACAGCTTCTTCCCCGCTGCCATTAGCGAACAGGTTCGGGAGCCTGAAGACACACACTCAATGATTCAGGAACAGCTTCTTCCCCTCTGCCATCAGGGGGAAGTTACCGGAGCCTGAAGACACACACTCAATGATTCAGGAACAGTTTCATCCCCTCTGCCATCAGCGGGATGGTACAGGAGCCTGAAGACACACACTCAGTGATTCAGGAACAGCTTCTTCCCCTCTGCCATCAGGGAGGAGGTACAGGAGCCTGAAGACACACACGCAGTAATTCTGGAACAACATCTTCCCCTCTGCCATCAGGGATGTGGTATAGGAGCCTGAAGACACTCAACGATTCAGGAACAGCATCTTTCCCTATACTGTCAGGGAGGAGGTACGGGTGCCTGAAGACACACACTCAAAGATTCCGGAACGGCTTCTTCCCCTCTGCCATCAGGGAGGAGGTACGGGAGCCTGAAGACACACACACAACGATTCAGGAACGGCTTCTTCCCCTCTGCCATCAGGGAGGAGGTACAGGAGCCTGAAGATACACACTCAGCGATTCAGGAACAGCTTCTTCCCCTCTGCCATAAGAAAGGAGGTACAGGAGCCTGAAGACACACACTCAGCCATTCAGGAACAACATCTTCCCCTCTGCCATCAGGGATGTGGTACAGGAGCCTGCAGACACTCAACGATTCAGGAACAGCTTCTTCCCCTATACCGTGAGGGAGGAGGTACGGGAGCCTGAAGACACACACTCAACGATTCCGGAACGGCTTCTTCCCCTCTGCCATCAGGGAGGAGGTACGGGAGCCTGAAGACACACACTCAAGTATTCAGGAACGGCTTCTTCCCCTCTGCCATCAGGGCGGAGGTACAGGAGCCTGAAGACACACACTCAACGATTAAGGAACGGTTTCTTCCCCTCTGCCATCAGGGCGGAGGTACAGGAGCCTGAAGACACACACTCAACGATTAAGGAAAGGCTTCCTCCCCTCTGCCATCAGGGAGGAGGTATAGGAGCCTGAAGACACACACTCAACGATTCAGGAAAGGCTTCTTCCCCTCTGCCATCAGGGAGGAGGTACAAGAGCCTGAGGATACACACTCCGCCATTCAGGAACAGCTTCTTCTCCTCTGCCATCAGGTATGAGGTACAGGAGCCCGAAGACACACACTCAACGATTCAGGAACATCTTCTTCCCCTCTACCGTCAGGGAGGGGGTACAGGAGCCCGAAGGCTCACACACAGTGATGCAGGAACAGCTTCTTCCCCTCTGCCATCAGGGAGAAGGTACAGGAGCCTGAAGACACACACTCAGCGATTCAGGAAAGGCTTCTTCCCCTCTGCCATCAGGGAAGAGGTACGAGAGCCTGAAGACACACACTCAACGATTCCGGAACGGCTTCTTCCCCTCTGCCATCAGGGAGGAGATACAAGAGCCTGAAGACACACAGTCTGTGATTCAGTAACAGCTTCTTCCCCTCTGCCATCAGGGTGGAGGTACGAGACCCTGAAGACACACACTCAACGATTCCGGAACGGCTTCTTCCCCTCTGCCATCAGGGAGGAGGTACAAGAGCCTGAAGACACACACTCAGCAATTCAGAACAGCTTCTTCCCCTCTGCCATCATGGAGGAGGTACAGGAGCCTGAAGACACACACTCAGCGATTCAGGAACAGCTTCTTCCCCGCTGCCTTCAGGGAGGAGGTATAGGAGCCTGAAGACACAGACTCAGCCATTCAGGAACAGCTTCTTCCCCTCTGCCATAAGGAAGGAGGTACAGGAGCCCGAAGACACACACTCAGTGATTCAGGAACAGCTTCATCTCCTCTGCCGTCAGGGAGGAAGTACAGGAGCCCGAAGACACACACTCAGCGATTCAGGAACAGCTTCTTCCCCTCTGATGTCAGGGAGGAGGTACAGGAGCCCGAAGACACACACTCAACGATTCACGAACACCTTCTTCCCCTCCGCCATCAGGGAGGAGGTACAGGAGCCTGAAGACACACACTCAACGATTCAGGAACAGCTTCTTCCCCGCTGCCATTAGCGAACAGGTTCGGGAGCCTGAAGACACACACTCAATGATTCAGGAACAGTTTCATCCCCTCTGCCATCAGCGGGATGGTACAGGAGCCTGAAGACACACACTCAGTGATTCAGGAACAGCTTCTTCCCCTCTGCCATCAGGGAGGAGGTACAGGAGCCTGAAGACACACACGCAGTAATTCTGGAACAACATCTTCCCCTCTGCCATCAGGGATGTGGTATAGGAGCCTGAAGACACTCAACGATTCAGGAACAGCATCTTTCCCTATACTGTCAGGGAGGAGGTACGGGTGCCTGAAGACACACACTCAAAGATTCCGGAACGGCTTCTTCCCCTCTGCCATCAGGGAGGAGGTACGGGAGCCTGAAGACACACACACAACGATTCAGGAACGGCTTCTTCCCCTCTGCCATCAGGGAGGAGGTACAGGAGCCTGAAGATACACACTCAGCGATTCAGGAACAGCTTCTTCCCCTCTGCCATAAGAAAGGAGGTACAGGAGCCTGAAGACACACACTCAGCCATTCAGGAACAACATCTTCCCCTCTGCCATCAGGGATGTGGTACAGGAGCCTGCAGACACTCAACGATTCAGGAACAGCTTCTTCCCCTATACCGTGAGGGAGGAGGTACGGGAGCCTGAAGACACACACTCAACGATTCCGGAACGGCTTCTTCCCCTCTGCCATCAGGGAGGAGGTACGGGAGCCTGAAGACACACACTCAAGTATTCAGGAACGGCTTCTTCCCCTCTGCCATCAGGGCGGAGGTACAGGAGCCTGAAGACACACACTCAACGATTAAGGAACGGTTTCTTCCCCTCTGCCATCAGGGCGGAGGTACAGGAGCCTGAAGACACACACTCAACGATTAAGGAAAGGCTTCCTCCCCTCTGCCATCAGGGAGGAGGTATAGGAGCCTGAAGACACACACTCAACGATTCAGGAAAGGCTTCTTCCCCTCTGCCATCAGGGAGGAGGTACAAGAGCCTGAGGATACACACTCCGCCATTCAGGAACAGCTTCTTCTCCTCTGCCATCAGTTAGGAGGTACAGGAGACCGAAGACACACACTCAACGATTCAGGAACATCTTCTTCCCCACTACCGTCAGGGAGGGGGTACAGGAGCCCGAAGGCACACACTCAGTGATGCAGGAACAGCTTCTTCCCCTCTGCCATCAGGGAGAAGGTACAGGAGCCTGAAGACACACACTCAGCGATTCAGGATAGGCTTCTTCGCCTCTGCCATCAGGGAGGAGGTACGAGACCCTGAAGGCACACACTCAACGATTCCGGAACGGCTTCTTCCCCTCTGCCATCAGGGAGGAGGTACAGGAGCCTGAAGACACACACTCAATGATTAAGGAACGGCTTCTTCCCCTCTGCCATCAGGGAGGAGGTACAGGAGCCTGAAGACACACACTCAACGATTCCGGAATGGCTTCTTCCCCTCTGCCATCAGGGAGGAAGTATAGGAGCCTGAAGACACAGACTCAGCGATTCAGGAACAACTTCTTCCCCTCTGCCATAAGGAAGGAGGTACGGGAGCCCGAAGACACACACTCAGTGATTCAGGAACAGCTTCTTCCCCTCTGCCATCAGGGAGGAGGTACAGGAGCCTGAAGACACACACTCAACGATTCAGGAACAGCTTCGTCCCCGCTGCCATTAGCGAGGAGGTTCGGGAGCCTGAAGACACACACTCAATGATTCAGGAACAGCTTCTTCACCTCCGCCATCAGGGGGAAGTTACAGGAGCCTGAAGACACACACTCAATGATTCAGGAACAGTTTCTTCCCCTCTGCCATCAGAGGTTGGTACAGGAGCCTGAAGACACACACTCAACGATACAGGAACAGTTTCTTCCCCTCTGCAATCAGGGAGGAGCTACAGCAGCCTAAAGACACACACTCAGAGATTCAGGAACAGCTTCTTCCCCTCTGCCATCAGGGAGGAGGTACAGTAGCCTGAACACACACACGCAGTGATTCAGGAACAACTTCGTCCCCTCTGCCATCAGGGAGGTGGTACAGGAGCCTGAAGACACACACTCAACGATTCAGGAACAGCTCCTTCCCCTCTGCCAACAGGGAGGAGGTACCAGAGCCTGAAGACACACACTCAGCGATTCGGGAACACCTTCTTCCCCTCTGCCATCAGGGAGGAGGTACAGGAGCCTGAAGACACACACTCAACGATTCAGGAACAGCTCCTTCCCCTCTGCCATCAGGGAGGAGGTACGAGAGCCTGAAGACACACACTCAACGATTCAGGAACAGCTCCTTCCCCTCTGCCATCAGGGAGGGGGTACGAGAGCCTGAAGACACACACTCAAAGATTCCGGAACGGCTTCTTCCCCTCAGCCATCAGGGAGGAGGTACGGGAGCCTGAAGACACACACTCAACGATTCCGGAACGGCTTCTTCACCTCTGCCATCAGCGAGGAGGTTCGGGATCCTGAAGACACACACTCAACGATTCAGGAACAGCTTCTTCCCCGCTGCCATTAGCGAGCAGGTTCGGGAGCCTGAAGACACACACTCAATGATTCAGGAACAGCTTCTTCCCCTCTGCCATCAGGGGGAAGTTACAGGAGCCTGAAGACACACACTCAATGATTCAGGAGCAGTTTCTTCCCCTCTGCCATCAGCGGGATGGTACAGGAGCCTGAAGACACACACGCAGTAATTCAGGAACAACTTCTTCCCCTCTGCCATCAGGGCGGAGGTACAGGAGCCTGAAGACACACACTCAATGATTAAGGAACGGCTTCTTCCCCTCTACCGTCAGGGAGGAGGTACGGGAGCCTGAAGACACACACTCAACGATTCAGGAACTGCTTCTTCCCCTCTGCCATCAGGGCGGAGGTACAGGAGCCTGAAGACACACACTCAATGATTAAGGAACGGCTTCTTCCCCTCTACCATCAGGGAGGAGGTATAGGAGCCTGAAGACACACACTCAACGATTAAGGAACGGCTTCTTCCCCTCTGCCATCAGGGAGGAGGTATAGGAGCCTGAAGACACACACTCAACGATTTAGGAACAGCTTCTTCCGCTCTGCCATCAGGGAGGAGGTACAAGAGCCTGAAGACACACACTCAGCCATTCAGGAACAGCTTCTTCTCCTCTGCCATCAGGTATGAGGTACAGGAGCCCGAAGACACACACTCAACGATTCAGGAACATCTTCTTCCCCTCTACCGTCAGGGAGGGGGTACAGGAGCCCGAAGGCTCACACACAGTGATGCAGGAACAGCTTCTTCCCCTCTGCCATCAGGGAGAAGGTACAGGAGCCTGAAGACACACACTCAGCGATTCAGGAAAGGCTTCTTCCCCTCTGCCATCAGGGAAGAGGTACGAGAGCCTGAAGACACACACTCAACGATTCCGGAACGGCATCTTCCCCTCTGCCATCAGGGAGGATATACAAGAGCCTGAAGACACACAGTCTGTGATTCAGTAACAGCTTCTTCCCCTCTGCCATCAGGGTGGAGGTACGAGACCCTGAAGACACACACTCAACGATTCCGGAACGGCTTCTTCCCCTCTGCCATCAGGGAGGAGGTACAAGAGCCTGAAGACACACACTCAGCAATTCAGAACAGCTTCTTCCCCTCTGCCATCATGGAGGAGGTACAGGAGCCTGAAGACACACACTCAGCGATTCAGGAACAGCTTCTTCCCCGCTGCCTTCAGGGAGGAGGTATAGGAGCCTGAAGACACAGACTCAGCCATTCAGGAACAGCTTCTTCCCCTCTGCCATAAGGAAGGAGGTACAGGAGCCCGAAGACACACACTCAGTGATTCAGGAACAGCTTCATCTCCTCTGCCGTCAGGGAGGAAGTACAGGAGCCCGAAGACACACACTCAGCGATTCAGGAACACCTTCTTCCCCTCCGCCATCAGGGAGGAGGTACAGGAGCCTGAAGACACACACTCAACGATTCAGGAACAGCTTCTTCCCCGCTGCCATTAGCGAACAGGTTCGGGAGCCTGAAGACACACACTCAATGATTCAGGAACAGCTTCTTCCCCTCTGCCATCAGGGGGAAGTTACAGGAGCCTGAAGACACACACTCAATGATTCAGGAACAGTTTCATCCCCTCTGCCATCAGCGGGTTGGTACAGGAGCCTGAAGACACACACTCAGTGATTCAGGAACAGCTTCTTCCCCTCTGCCATCAGGGAGGAGGTACAGGAGCCTGAAGACACACACGCAGTAATTCTGGAACAACATCTTCCCCTCTGCCATCAGGGATGTGGTATAGGAGCCTGAAGACACTCAACGATTCAGGAACAGCATCTTTCCCTATACTGTCAGGGAGGAGGTACGGGTGCCTGAAGACACACACTCAAAGATTCCGGAACGGCTTCTTCCCCTCTGCCATCAGGGAGGAGGTACGGGAGCCTGAAGACACACACACAACGATTCAGGAACGGCTTCTTCCCCTCTGCCATCAGGGAGGAGGTACAGGAGCCTGAAGATACACACTCAGCGATTCAGGAACAGCTTCTTCCCCTCTGCCATAAGAAAGGAGGTACAGGAGCCTGAAGACACACACTCAGCCATTTAGGAACAACATCTTCCCCTCTGCCATCAGGGATGTGGTACAGGAGCCTGCAGACACTCAACGATTCAGGAACAGCTTCTTCCCCTATACCGTCAGGGAGGAGGTACGGGAGCCTGAAGACACACACTCAACGATTCCGGAACGGCTTCTTCCCCTCTGCCATCAGGGAGGAGGTACGGGAGCCTGAAGACACACACTCAAGTATTCAGGAACGGCTTCTTCCCCTCTGCCATCAGGGCGGAGGTACAGGAGCCTGAAGACACACACTCAACGATTAAGGAACGGTTTCTTCCCCTCTGCCATCAGGGCGGAGGTACAGGAGCCTGAAGACACACACTCAACGATTAAGGAAAGGCTTCCTCCCCTCTGCCATCAGGGAGGAGGTATAGGAGCCTGAAGACACACACTCAACGATTCTGGAAAGGCTTCTTCCCCTCTGCCATCAGGGAGGAGGTACAAGAGCCTGAGGATACACACTCCGCCATTCAGGAACAGCTTCTTCTCCTCTGCCATCAGTTAGGAGGTACAGGAGACCGAAGACACACACTCAACGATTCAGGAACATCTTCTTCCCCACTACCGTCAGGGAGGGGGTACAGGAGCCCGAAGGCACACACTCAGTGATGCAGGAACAGCTTCTTCCCCTCTGCCATCAGGGAGAAGGTACAGGAGCCTGAAGACACACACTCAGCGATTCAGGATAGGCTTCTTCGCCTCTGCCATCAGGGAGGAGGTACGAGACCCTGAAGGCACACACTCAACGATTCCGGAACGGCTTCTTCCCCTCTGCCATCAGGGAGGAGGTACAGGAGCCTGAAGACACACACTCAATGATTAAGGAACGGCTTCTTCCCCTCTGCCATCAGGGAGGAGGTACAGGAGCCTGAAGACACACACTCAACGATTCCGGAATGGCTTCTTCCCCTCTGCCATCAGGGAGGAGTATAGGAGCCTGAAGACACGGACTCAGCGATTCAGGAACAACTTCTTCCCCTCTGCCATAAGGAAGGAGGTACGGGAGCCCGAAGACACACACTCAGTGATTCAGGAACAGCTTCTTCCCCTCTGCCATCAGGGAGGAGGTACAGGAGCCTGAAGACACACACTCAACGATTCAGGAACAGCTTCGTCCCCGCTGCCATTAGCGAGGAGGTTCGGGAGCCTGAAGACACACACTCAATGATTCAGGAACAGCTTCTTCACCTCCGCCATCAGGGGGAAGTTACAGGAGCCTGAAGACACACACTCAATGATTCAGGAACAGTTTCTTCCCCTCTGCCATCAGAGGTTGGTACAGGAGCCTGAAGACACACACTCAACGATACAGGAACAGTTTCTTCCCCTCTGCAATCAGAGAGGAGGTACAGCAGCCTAAAGACACACACTCAGAGATTCAGGAACAGCTTCTTCCCCTCTGCCATCAGGGAGGAGGTACAGGAGCCTGAACACACACACGCAGTGATTCAGGAACAACTTCGTCCCCTCTGCCATCAGGGAGGTGGTACAGGAGCCTGAAGACACACACTCAACGATTCAGGAACAGCTTCTTCCACTCTGCCATCAGGGAGGAGGTACGAGAGCCTGAAGACACACACTCAACGATTCCGGAACGGCTTCTTCCCCTCAGCCATCAGGGAGGAGGTACGAGAGCCTGAAGACACACACTCAACGATTCCGGAACGGCTTCTTCACCTCTGCCATCAGCGAGGAGGTTCGGGATCCTGAAGACACACACTCAGCGATTCAGGAACAGCTTCTTCCCCTCTGCCATCAGGGAGGAGGTACAGGAGCTTGAAGACACACACGCAGTAATTCAGGAACAACTTCTTCCCCTCTGCCATCAGGGTGGCAGTGCAGGAGCCTGAAGACACACACTCAGTGAATCAGGAACAGCTTCTTCCCCTCTGCCATCAGGGAGGCGGTACAGGAGCCTGAAGACACACACTCAGTGATTCAGGAACAGTTTCTTCCCCTCTGTCATCAGGGTGGAGGTACAGGAGCCTGAAGACAAACACTCAGCGATTCTGGAACAGCTTCTTCCCCTCTGCCATCAGGGAGGAGGTATAGGAGCCTGAAGACACAGACTCAGCGATTCAGGAACAGCTTCTTCCCCTCTGCCATAAGGAAGGAGGTACAGGAGCCTGAAGAGACACACTCAGCCATTCAGGAACAACTTCTTCCCCTCTGCCATCAGGGATGTGGTACACGAGCCTGAAGACACTCAACGATTCAGGAACAGCTTCTTCCCCTATACCGTCAGGGAGGAGGTATGGGAGCCTGAAGACACACACTCAACGATTCCGGAACGGCTTCTTCCCCTCTGCCATCAGGGAGGAGGTACGGGAGCCTGAAGACACACTCTCAACGATTCAGGAACTGCTTCTTCCCCTCTACCATCAGGGAGGAGGTATAGGAGCCTGAAGACACACACTCAACGATTAAGGAACGGATTCTTCCCCTCTGCCATCAGGGAGGAGGTATAGGAGCCTGAAGACACACAGTCAACGATTTAGGAACAGCTTCTTCCGCTCTGCCATCAGGGAGGAGGTACAAGAGCCTGAAGACACACACTCAGCCATTCAGGAACAGCTTCTTCTCCTCTGCCATCAGTTATGAGGTACAGGAGCCCGAAGACACACACTCAACGATTCAGGAACATCTTCTTCCCCACTACCGTCAGGGAGGGGGTACAGGAGCCCGAAGGCACACACTCAGTGATGCAGGAACAGCTTCTTCCCTTCTGCCATCAGGGAGAAGGTACAGGAGCCTGAAGACACACACTCAGCGATTCAGGATAGGCTTCTTCGCCTCTGCCATCAGGGAGGAGGTACGAGACCCTGAAGGCACACACTCAACGATTCCGGAACGGCTTCTTCCCCTCTGCCATCAGGGAGGAGGTACAGGAGCCTGAAGACACACACTCAATGATTAAGGAACGGCTTCTTCCCCTCTGCCATCAGGGAGGAGGTACCAGAGCCTGAAGACACACACTCAGCGATTCGGGAACACCTTCTTCCCCTCTGCCATCAGGGAGGAGGTACAGGAGCGTGAAGACACACACTCAACGATTCCGGAATGGCTTCTTCCCCTCTGCCATCAGGGAGGAGGTACAGGAGCCTGAAGACACACACTCAACGATTCCGGAATGGCTTCTTCCCCTCTGCCATCAGGGAGGAGTATAGGAGCCTGAAGACACGGACTCAGCGATTCAGGAACAACTTCTTCCCCTCTGCCATAAGGAAGGAGGTACGGGAGCCCGAAGACACACACTCAGTGATTCAGGAACAGCTTCTTCCCCTCTGCCATCAGGGAGGAGGTACAGGAGCCTGAAGACACACACTCAACGATTCAGGAACAGCTTCGTCCCCGCTGCCATTAGCGAGGAGGTTCGGGAGCCTGAAGACACACACTCAATGATTCAGGAACAGCTTCTTCACCTCCGCCATCAGGGGGAAGTTACAGGAGCCTGAAGACACACACTCAATGATTCAGGAACAGTTTCTTCCCCTCTGCCATCAGAGGTTGGTACAGGAGCCTGAAGACACACACTCAACGATACAGGAACAGTTTCTTCCCCTCTGCAATCAGAGAGGAGGTACAGCAGCCTAAAGACACACACTCAGAGATTCAGGAACAGCTTCTTCCCCTCTGCCATCAGGGAGGAGGTACAGGAGCCTGAACACACACACGCAGTGATTCAGGAACAACTTCGTCCCCTCTGCCATCAGGGAGGTGGTACAGGAGCCTGAAGACACACACTCAACGATTCAGGAACAGCTTCTTCCACTCTGCCATCAGGGAGGAGGTACGAGAGCCTGAAGACACACACTCAACGATTCCGGAACGGCTTCTTCCCCTCAGCCATCAGGGAGGAGGTACGAGAGCCTGAAGACACACACTCAACGATTCCGGAACGGCTTCTTCACCTCTGCCATCAGCGAGGAGGTTCGGGATCCTGAAGACACACACTCAGCGATTCAGGAACAGCTTCTTCCCCTCTGCCATCAGGGAGGAGGTACAGGAGCTTGAAGACACACACGCAGTAATTCAGGAACAACTTCTTCCCCTCTGCCATCAGGGTGGCAGTGCAGGAGCCTGAAGACACACACTCAGTGAATCAGGAACAGCTTCTTCCCCTCTGCCATCAGGGAGGCGGTACAGGAGCCTGAAGACACACACTCAGTGATTCAGGAACAGTTTCTTCCCCTCTGTCATCAGGGTGGAGGTACAGGAGCCTGAAGACAAACACTCAGCGATTCTGGAACAGCTTCTTCCCCTCTGCCATCAGGGAGGAGGTATAGGAGCCTGAAGACACAGACTCAGCGATTCAGGAACAGCTTCTTCCCCTCTGCCATAAGGAAGGAGGTACAGGAGCCTGAAGAGACACACTCAGCCATTCAGGAACAACTTCTTCCCCTCTGCCATCAGGGATGTGGTACACGAGCCTGAAGACACTCAACGATTCAGGAACAGCTTCTTCCCCTATACCGTCAGGGAGGAGGTACGGGAGCCTGAAGACACACACTCAACGATTCCGGAACGGCTTCTTCCCCTCTGCCATCAGGGAGGAGGTACGGGAGCCTGAAGACACACTCTCAACGATTCAGGAACTGCTTCTTCCCCTCTACCATCAGGGAGGAGGTATAGGAGCCTGAAGACACACACTCAACGATTAAGGAACGGATTCTTCCCCTCTGCCATCAGGGAGGAGGTATAGGAGCCTGAAGACACACAGTCAACGATTTAGGAACAGCTTCTTCCGCTCTGCCATCAGGGAGGAGGTACAAGAGCCTGAAGACACACACTCAGCCATTCAGGAACAGCTTCTTCTCCTCTGCCATCAGTTATGAGGTACAGGAGCCCGAAGACACACACTCAACGATTCAGGAACATCTTCTTCCCCACTACCGTCAGGGAGGGGGTACAGGAGCCCGAAGGCACACACTCAGTGATGCAGGAACAGCTTCTTCCCTTCTGCCATCAGGGAGAAGGTACAGGAGCCTGAAGACACACACTCAGCGATTCAGGATAGGCTTCTTCGCCTCTGCCATCAGGGAGGAGGTACGAGACCCTGAAGGCACACACTCAACGATTCCGGAACGGCTTCTTCCCCTCTGCCATCAGGGAGGAGGTACAGGAGCCTGAAGACACACACTCAATGATTAAGGAACGGCTTCTTCACCTCTGCCATCAGGGAGGAGGTACCAGAGCCTGAAGACACACACTCAGCGATTCGGGAACACCTTCTTCCCCTCTGCCATCAGGGAGGAGGTACAGGAGCGTGAAGACACACACTCAACGATTCCGGAATGGCTTCTTCCCCTCTGCCATCAGGGAGGAGGTATAGGAGCCTGAAGACACAGACTCAGCGATTCAGGAACAACTTCTTCCCCTCTGCCATAAGGAAGGAGGTACGGGAGCCCGAAGACACACACTCAGTGATTCAGGAACAGCTTCTTCCCCTCCGCCATCAGGGAGGAGGTACAGGAGCCTGAAGACACACACTCAACGATTCAGGAACAGATTCGTCCCCGCTGCCATTAGCGAGGAGGTTCGGGAGCCTGAAGACACACACTCAATGATTCAGGAACAGCTTCTTCACCTCCGCCATCAGGGGGAAGTTACAGGAGCCTGAAGACACACACTCAATGATTCAGGAACAGTTTCTTCCCCTCTGCCATCAGAGGTTGGTACAGGAGCCTGAAGACACACACTCAACGATACAGGAACAGTTTCTTCCCCTCTGCAATCAGGGAGGAGGTACAGCAGCCTGAAGTCACACACTCAGAGATTCAGGAACAGCTTCTTCCCCTCTGCCATCAGGGAGGAGGTACAGGAGCCTGAACACACACACGCAGTGATTCAGGAACAACTTCGTCCCCTCTGCCATCAGGGAGGTGGTACAGGAGCCTGAAGACACACACTCAACGATTCAGGAACAGCTCCTTCCCCTCTGCCATCAGGGAGGAGGTACCAGAGCCTGAAGACACACACTCAGCGATTCGGGAACACCTTCTTCCCCTCTGCCATCAGGGAGGAGGTACAGGAGCCTGAAGACACACACTCAACGATTCAGGAACAGCTCCTTCCCCTCTGCCATCAGGGAGGAGGTACGAGAGCCTGAAGACACACACTCAACGATTCAGGAACAGCTCCTTCCCCTCTGCCATCAGGGAGGGGGTACGAGAGCCTGAAGACACACACTCAACGATTCCGGAACGGCTTCTTCCCGTCAGCCATCAGGGAGGAGGTACGGGAGCCTGAAGACACACACTCAACGATTCCGGAACGGCTTCTTCACCTCTGCCATCAGCGAGGAGGTTCGGGATCCTGAAGACACACACTCAACGATTCAGGAACAGCTTCTTCCCCTCTGCCATCAGGGAGGAGGTACAGGAGCTTGAAGACACACACGCAGTGATTCAGGAACAACTTCTTCCCCTCTGCCATCAGGGTGGCAGTACAGGAGCCTGAAGACACACACTCAGTGATTCAGGAACAGCTTCTTCCCCTGTGCCATCAGGGAGGCGGTACAGGAACCTGAAGACACACACTCAGTGATTCAGGAACAGTTTCTTCCCCTCTGTCATCAGGGTGGAGGTACAGGAGCCTGAAGACAAACACTCAGCGATTCTGGAACAGCTTCTTCCCCTCTGCCATCAGGGAGGAGGTATAGGAGCCTGAAGACACAGACTCAGCGATTCAGGAACAGCTTCTTCCCCTCTGCCATCAGGGATGTGGTACAGGAGCCTGAAGACACTCAACGATTCAGGAACAGCTTCTTCCCCTATACCGTCAGGGAGGAGGTACGCGAGCCTGAAGACACACACTCAACGATTCCGGAACGGCTTCTTCCCCTCTGCCATCAGGGAGGAGGTACGGGAGCCTGAATACACACTCTCAACGATTTAGGAACTGCTTCTTCCCCTCTACCATCAGGGAGGAGGTATAGGAGCCTGAAGACACACACTCAACGATTAAGGAACGGATTCTTCCCCTCTGCCATCAGGGAGGAGGTATAGGAGCCTGAAGACACACAGTCAACGATTTAGGAACAGCTTCTTCCGCTCTGCCATCAGGGAGGAGGTACAAGAGCCTGAAGACACACACTCAGCCATTCAGGAACAGCTTCTTCTCCTCTGCCATCAGTTATGAGGTACAGGAGCCCGAATACACACACTCAACGATTCAGGAACATCTTCTTCCCCTCTACCGTCAGGGAGGGGGTACAGGAGCCCGAAGGCTCACACACAGTGATGCAGGAACAGCTTCTTCCCCTCTGCCATCAGGGAGAAGGTACAGGAGACTGAAGACACACGCTCAGCGATTCAGTAACAGCTTCTTCCCCTCTGCCATCAGGGAGGAGTTACAGGAGCCTGAAGACACATACTCAGCGATTCAGGAACAGCTTCTTCCGCTCTGCCATCAGGGAGGAGGTACGAGACCCTGAAGACACACACTCAACGATTCCGGAATGGCTTCTTCCCCTCTGCCATCAGGGAGGAGGTACAAGAGCCTGAAGACACACACTCAGCAATTCAGAACAGCTTCTTCCCCTCTGCCATCATGGAGGAGGTACAGGAGCCTGAAGACACACACTCAGCGATTCAGGAACAGCTTCTTCCCCTCTGCCATCAGGGAGGAGGTATAGGAGCCTGAAGGCACAGACTCAGCCATTCAGGAACAGCTTCTTCCACTCTGCCATAAGGAAGGAGGTACAGGAGCCCGAAGACACACACTCAGTGATTCAGGAACAGCTTCATCTCCTCTGCCGTCAGGGAGGAAGTACAGGAGCCCGAAGACACACACTCAGCGATTCAGGAACAGCTTCTTCCCCTCTGCTGTCAGGGAGGAGGTACAGGAGCCCGAAGACACACACTCAACGATTCACGAACACCTTCTTCCCCTCCGCCATCAGGGAGGAGGTACAGGAGCCTGAAGACACACACTCAACGATTCAGGAACAGCTTCTTCCCCTCTGCCATCAGGGGGAAGTTACAGGAGCCTGAAGACACACACTCAATGATTCAGGAACAGTTTCTTCCGCACTGCCATCAGGGGGATGGTACAGGAGCCTGAAGACACACACTCAACGATTCAGGAACAGCTTCTTCCCCGCTGCCATTAGCGAGGAGGTTCGGGAGCCTGAAGACACACACTCAATTATTCAGGAACAGCTTCTTCCACTCTGCCATCAGGGGGAAGTTACAGGAGCCTGAAGACACACACACAATGATTCAGGAACAGTTTCTTCCCCTCTGCCATCAGCGGGATGGTACAGGAGCCTGAAGACACACACTCAGTGATTCATTAACAGCTTCTTCCCCTCTGCCATCAGGGAGGAGGTACAGGAGCCTGAAGACACACACGCAGTAATTCAGGAACAACTTCTTCCCCTCTGCCATCAGGGATGTGGTACAGGAGCCTGAAGACACTCAACGATTCAGGAGCAGCTTCTTTCCCTATACTGTCAGGGAGGAGGTACGGGTGCCTGAAGACACACACTCAACGATTCTGGAACGGCTTCTTCCCCTCTGCCATCAGGGAGGAGGTACGGGAGCCTGAAGACACACACTCAACGATTCAGGAACGGCTTCTTCCCCTCTGCCATCAGGGAGGAGGTACAGGAGCCTGAAGGCACACACTCAACGATTAAGGAACGACTTCTTCCCCTCTGCCATCAGGGAGGAGGTATAGGAGCCTGAAGACACACACTCAACGATTTAGGAACAGCTTCTTCCGCTCTGCCATCAGGGAGGAGGTACAAGAGCCTGAAGACACACACTCAACGATTCAGGAACGTCTTCTTCCCCTCTGCCATCAGGGAGGAGGTACAGGAGCCTGAAGGCACACACTCAACGATTAAGGAACGGCTTCTTCCCCTCTGCCATCAGGGAGGAGGTACAGGAGCCTGAAGACACACACTCAACGATTTAGGAACAGCTTCTTCCCCTCTGCCATCAGAGAGGGGGTACAGAAGCCCGAAGACACACACTCAACGATTCAGGAACATCTTCCCCTCTACAGTCAGGGAGGGGGTACAGGAGCCCGAAGGCTCACACACAGTGATGCAGGAACAGCTTTTTCCCCTCTGCCATCAGGGAGAAGGTACAGGAGCCTGAAGACACACACTCAGCGATTCAGGAAAGGCTTCTTCCCCTCTGCCATCAGGGAGGAGGTACAGGAGCCTGAAGACACTCAACGATTCAGGAACAGCTTCTTCCCCTATACCGTCAGGGAGGAGGTACGGGAGCCTGAAGACACACACTCAACGATTCAGGAACTGCTTTTTCCCCTCTGCCATCAGGGCGGAGATACAGGAGCCTGAAGACACACACTCAACGATTAAGGAACGGCTTCTTCCCCTCTGCCATCAGGGAGGAGGTATAGGAGCCTGAAGACACACACTCAACGATTAAGGAACGGCTTCTTCCCCTCTGCCATCAGGGAGGAGGTATAGGAGCCTGAAGACACACACTCAACGATTTAGGAACAGCTTATTCCGCTCTGCCATCAGGGAGGAGGTACAAGAGCCTGAAGACACACACTCAGCCATTCAGGAACAGCTTCTTCTCCTCTGCCATCAGTTATGAGGTACAGGAGCCCGAAGACACACACTCAACGATTCAGGAACATCTTCTTCCCCTCTACCGTCAGGGAGGGGGTACAGGAGCCCGAAGGCTCACACACAGTGATGCAGGAACAGCTTCTTCCCCTCTGCCATCAGGGAGAAGGTACAGGAGCCTGAAGACACACACTCAGCGATTCAGGAAAGGCTTCTTCCCCTCTGCCATAAGGAAGGAGGTACAGGAGCCTGAAGAGACACACTCAGCCATTCAGGAACAACTTCTTCCCCTCTGCCATCAGGGATGTGGTACAGGAGCCTGAAGACACTCAACGATTCAGGAACAGCTTCTTCCCCTATACCGTCAGGGAGGAGGTACGGGAGCCTGAAGACACACACTCAATGATTCCGGAACGGCTTCTTCCCCTCTGCCATCAGGGAGGAGGTACGGGAGCCTGAAGACACACTCTCAACGATTCAGGAACTGCTTCTTCCCCTCTACCATCAGGGAGGAGGTATAGGAGCCTGAAGACACACACTCAACGATTAAGGAACGGATTCTTCCCCTCTGCCATCAGGGAGGAGGTATAGGAGCCTGAAGACACACACTCAACGATTTAGGAACAGCTTCTTCCGCTCTGCCATCAGGGAGGAGGTACAAGAGCCTGAAGACACACACTCAGCCATTCAGGAACAGCTTCTTCTCCTCTGCCATCAGTTATGAGGTACAGGAGCCCGAAGACACACACTCAACGATTCAGGAACATCTTCTTCCCCTCTACCGTCAGGGAGGGGGTACAGGAGCCCGAAGGCTCACACACAGTGATGCAGGAACAGCTTCTTCCCCTCTGCCATCAGGGAGAAGGTACAGGAGACTGAAGACACACGCTCAGCGATTCAGTAACAGCTTCTTCCCCTCTGCCATCAGGGAGGAGTTACAGGAGCCTGAAGACACATACTCAGCGATTCAGGAACAGCTTCTTCCCCTCTGCCATCAGGGAGGAGGTACGAGACCCTGAAGACACACACTCAACGATTCCGGAATGGCTTCTTCCCCTCTGCCATCAGGGAGGAGGTACAAGAGCCTGAAGACACACACTCAGCAATTCAGAACAGCTTCTTCCCCTCTGCCATCATGGAGGAGGTACAGGAGCCTGAGGACACACACTCAGCGATTCAGGAACAGCTTCTTCCCCTCTGCCATCAGGGAGGAGGTATAGGAGCCTGAAGACACAGACTCAGCCATTCAGGAACAGCTTCTTCCACTCTGCCATAAGGAAGGAGGTACAGGAGCCCGAAGACACACACTCAGTGATTCAGGAACAGCTTCATCTCCTCTGCCGTCAGGGAGGAAGTACAGGAGCCCGAAGACACACACTCAGCGATTCAGGAACAGCTTCTTCCCCTCTGCTGTCAGGGAGGAGGTACAGGAGCCCGAAGACACACACTCAACGATTCACGAACACCTTCTTCCCCTCCGCCATCAGGGAGGAGGTACAGGAGCCTGAAGACACACACTCAACGATTCAGGAACAGCTTCTTCCCCTCTGCCATCAGGGGGAAGTTACAGGAGCCTGAAGACACACACTCAATGATTCAGGAACAGTTTCTTCCGCACTGCCATCAGGGGGATGGTACAGGAGCCTGAAGACACACACTCAACGATTCAGGAACAGCTTCTTCCCCGCTGCCATTAGCGAGGAGGTTCGGGAGCCTGAAGACACACACTCAATGATTCAGGAACAGTTTCTTCCCCTCTGTCATCAGGGAGGAGGTACAGGAGCCTGAAGACAAACACTCAGCGATTCAGGAACAGCTTCTTCCCCTCTGCCATCAGGGAGGAGGTATAGGAGCCTGCAGACACAGACTCAGCGATTCAGGAACAGCTTCTTCCCCTCTGCCATAAGGAAGGAGGTACAGGAGCCTGAAGAGACACACTCAGCCATTCAGGAACAACTTCTTCCCCTCTGCCATCAGTGATGTGGTACAGGAGCCTGAAGACACTCAACGATTCAGGAACAGCTTCTTCCCCTTAACCGTCAGGGAGGAGGTACGGGAGCCTGAAGACACACACTCAACGATTCCGGAACGGCTTCTTCCCCTCTGCCATCAGGGAGGAGGTACGGGAGCCTGAAGACACACTCTCAACGATTCAGGAACTGCTTCTTCCCCTCTACCATCAGGGAGGAGGTATAGGAGCCTGAAGACACACACTCAACGATTAAGGAACGGATTCTTCCCCTCTGCCATCAGGGAGGAGGTATAGGAGCCTGAAGACACACAGTCAACGATTTAGGAACAGCTTCTTCCGCTCTGCCATCAGGGAGGAGGTACAAGAGCCTGAAGACACACACTCAGCCATTCAGGAACAGCTTCTTCTCCTCTGCCATCAGTTATGAGGTACAGGAGCCCGAAGACACACACTCAACGATTCAGGAACATCTTCTTCCCCTCTACCGTCAGGGAGGGGGTACAGGAGCCCGAAGGCTCACACACAGTGATGCAGGAACAGCTTCTTCCCCTCTGCCATCAGGGAGAAGGTACAGGAGACTGAAGACACACGCTCAGCGATTCAGTAACAGCTTCTTCCCCTCTGCCATCAGGGAGGAGTTACAGGAGCCTGAAGACACATACTCAGCGATTCAGGAACAGCTTCTTCCCCTCTGCCATCAGGGAGGAGGTACGAGACCCTGAAGACACACACTCAACGATTCCGGAATGGCTTCTTCCCCTCTGCCATCAGGGAGGAGGTACAAGAGCCTGAAGACACACACTCAGCGATTCAGGAACAGCTTCTTCCCCTCTGCCATCAGGGAGGAGGTATAGGAGCCTGAAGACACAGACTCAGACATTCAGGAACAGCTTCTTCCACTCTGCCATAAGGAAGGAGGTACAGGAGCCCGAAGACACACACTCAGTGATTCAGGAACAGCTTCATCTCCTCTGCCGTCAGGAAGGAAGTACAGGAGCCCGAAGACACACACTCAGCGATTCAGGAACAGCTTCTTCCCCTCTGCTGTCAGGGAGGAGGTACAGGAGCCCGAAGACACACACTCAACGATTCACGAACACCTTCTTCCCCTCCGCCATCAGGGAGGAGGTACAGGAGCCTGAAGACACACACTCAACGATTCAGGAACAGCTTCTTCCCCTCTGCCATCAGGGGGAAGTTACAGGAGCCTGAAGACACACACTCAATGATTCAGGAACAGTTTCTTCCGCACTGCCATCAGGGGGATGGTACAGGAGCCTGAAGACACACACTCAGTGATTCATTAACAGCTTCTTCCCCTCTGCCATCAGGGAGGAGGTACAGGAGCCTGAAGACACACACGCAGTAATTCAGGAACAACTTCTTCCCCTCTGCCATCAGGGATGTGGTACAGGAGCCTGAAGACACTCAACGATTCAGGAGCAGCTTCTTTCCCTATACTGTCAGGGAGGAGGTACGGGTGCCTGAAGACACACACTCAACGATTCTGGAACGGCTTCTTCCCCTCTGCCATCAGGGAGGAGGTACGGGAGCCTGAAGACACACACTCAACGATTCAGGAACGGCTTCTTCCCCTCTGCCATCAGGGAGGAGGTACAGGAGCCTGAAGGCACACACTCAACGATTAAGGAACGACTTCTTCCCCTCTGCCATCAGGGAGGAGGTATAGGAGCCTGAAGACACACACTCAACGATTTAGTAACAGCTTCTTCCGCTCTGCCATCAGGGAGGAGGTACAAGAGCCTGAAGACACACACTCAACGATTCAGGAACGGCTTCTTCCCCTCTGCCATCAGGGAGGAGGTACAGGAGCCTGAAGGCACACACTCAACGATTAAGGAACGGCTTCTTCCCCTCTGCCATCAGGGAGGAGGTATAGGAGCCTGAAGACACACACTCAACGATTTAGGAACAGCTTCTTCCCCTCTGCCATCAGAGAGGGGGTACAGAAGCCCGAAGACACACACTCAACGATTCAGGAACATCTTCCCCTCTACAGTCAGGGAGGGGGTACAGGAGCCCGAAGGCTCACACACAGTGATGCAGGAACAGCTTTTTCCCCTCTGCCATCAGGGAGAAGGTACAGGAGCCTGAAGACACACACTCAGCGATTCAGGAAAGGCTTCTTCCCCTCTGCCATCAGGGAGGAGGTACAGGAGCCTGAAGACACTCAACGATTCAGGAACAGCTTCTTCCCCTATACCGTCAGGGAGGAGGTACGGGAGCCTGAAGACACACACTCAACGATTCAGGAACTGCTTTTTCCCCTCTGCCATCAGGGCGGAGATACAGGAGCCTGAAGACACACACTCAACGATTAAGGAACGGCTTCTTCCCCTCTGCCATCAGGGAGGAGGTATAGGAGCCTGAAGACACACACTCAACGATTAAGGAACGGCTTCTTCCCCTCTGCCATCATGGAGGAGGTATAGGAGCCTGAAGACACACACTCAACGATTTAGGAACAGCTTATTCCGCTCTGCCATCAGGGAGGAGGTACAAGAGCCTGAAGACACACACTCAGCCATTCAGGAACAGCTTCTTCTCCTCTGCCATCAGTTATGAGGTACAGGAGCCCGAAGACACACACTCAACGATTCAGGAACATCTTCTTCCCCTCTACCGTCAGGGAGGGGGTACAGGAGCCCGAAGGCTCACACACAGTGATGCAGGAACAGCTTCTTCCCCTCTGCCATCAGGGAGAAGGTACAGGAGCCTGAAGACACACACTCAGCGATTCAGGAAAGGCTTCTTCCCCTCTGCCATAAGGAAGGAGGTACAGGAGCCTGAAGAGACACACTCAGCCATTCAGGAACAACTTCTTCCCCTCTGCCATCAGGGATGTGGTACAGGAGCCTGAAGACACTCAACGATTCAGGAACAGCTTCTTCCCCTATACCGTCAGGGAGGAGGTACGGGAGCCTGAAGACACACACTCAACGATGCCGGAACGGCTTCTTCCCCTCTGCCATCAGGGAGGAGGTACGGGAGCCTGAAGACACACTCTCAACGATTCAGGAACTGCTTCTTCCCCTCTACCATCAGGGAGGAGGTATAGGAGCCTGAAGACACACACTCAACGATTAAGGAACGGATTCTTCCCCTCTGCCATCAGGGAGGAGGTATAGGAGCCTGAAGACACACAGTCAACGATTTAGGAACAGCTTCTTCCGCTCTGCCATCAGGGAGGAGGTACAAGAGCCTGAAGACACACACTCAGCCATTCAGGAACAGCTTCTTCTCCTCTGCCATCAGTTATGAGGTACAGGAGCCCGAAGACACACACTCAACGATTCAGGAACATCTTCTTCCCCTCTACCGTCAGGGAGGGGGTACAGGAGCCCGAAGGCTCACACACAGTGATGCAGGAACAGCTTCTTCCCCTCTGCCATCAGGGAGAAGGTACAGGAGACTGAAGACACACGCTCAGCGATTCAGTAACAGCTTCTTCCCCTCTGCCATCAGGGAGGAGTTACAGGAGCCTGAAGACACATACTCAGCGATTCAGGAACAGCTTCTTCCCCTCTGCCATCAGGGAGGAGGTACGAGACCCTGAAGACACACACTCAACGATTCCGGAATGGCTTCTTCCCCTCTGCCATCAGGGAGGAGGTACAAGAGCCTGAAGACACACACTCAGCAATTCAGAACAGCTTCTTCCCCTCTGCCATCATGGAGGAGGTACAGGAGCCTGAGGACACACACTCAGCGATTCAGGAACAGCTTCTTCCCCTCTGCCATCAGGGAGGAGGTATAGGAGCCTGAAGACACAGACTCAGCCATTCAGGAACAGCTTCTTCCACTCTGCCATAAGGAAGGAGGTACAGGAGCCCGAAGACACACACTCAGTGATTCAGGAACAGCTTCATCTCCTCTGCCGTCAGGGAGGAAGTACAGGAGCCCGAAGACACACACTCAGCGATTCAGGAACAGCTTCTTCCCCTCTGCTGTCAGGGAGGAGGTACAGGAGCCCGAAGACACACACTCAACGATTCACGAACACCTTCTTCCCCTCCGCCATCAGGGAGGAGGTACAGGAGCCTGAAGACACACACTCAACGATTCAGGAACAGCTTCTTCCCCTCTGCCATCAGGGGGAAGTTACAGGAGCCTGAAGACACACACTCAATGATTCAGGAACAGTTTCTTCCGCACTGCCATCAGGGGGATGGTACAGGAGCCTGAAGACACACACTCAACGATTCAGGAACAGCTTCTTCCCCGCTGCCATTAGCGAGGAGGTTCGGGAGCCTGAAGACACACACTCAATGATTCAGGAACAGCTTCTTCCACTCTGCCATCAGGGGGAAGTTACAGGAGCCTGAAGACACACACACAATGATTCAGGAACAGTTTCTTCCCCTCTGCCATCAGCGGGATGGTACAGGAGCCTGAAGACACACACTCAGTGATTCATTAACAGCTTCGTCCCCTCTGCCATCAGGGAGGAGGTACAGGAGCCTGAAGACACACACGCAGTAATTCAGGAACAACTTCTTCCCCTCTGCCATCAGGGATGTGGTACAGGAGCCTGAAGACACTCAACGATTCAGGAGCAGCTTCTTTCCCTATACTGTCAGGGAGGAGGTACGGGTGCCTGAAGACACACACTCAACGATTCCGGAACGGCTTCTTCCCCTCTGCCATCAGGGAGGAGGTACGGGAGCCTGAAGACACACACTCAACGATTCAGGAACGGCTTCTTCCCCTCTGCCATCAGGGAGGAGGTACAGGAGCCTGAAGGCACACACTCAACGATTAAGGAACGACTTCTTCCCCTCTGCCATCAGGGAGGAGGTATAGGAGCCTGAAGACACACACTCAACGATTTAGGAACAGCTTCTTCCGCTCTGCCATCAGGGAGGAGGTACAAGAGCCTGAAGACACACACTCAACGATTCAGGAACGGCTTCTTCCCCTCTGCCATCAGGGAGGAGGTACAGGAGCCTGAAGGCACACACTCAACGATTAAGGAACGGCTTCTTCCCCTCTGCCATCAGGGAGGAGGTATAGGAGCCTGAAGACACACACTCAACGATTTAGGAACAGCTTCTTCCCCTCTGCCATCAGAGAGGGGGTACAGAAGCCCGAAGACACACACTCAACGATTCAGGAACATCTTCCCCTCTACAGTCAGGGAGGGGGTACAGGAGCCCGAAGGCTCACACACAGTGATGCAGGAACAGCTTTTTCCCCTCTGCCATCAGGGAGAAGGTACAGGAGCCTGAAGACACACACTCAGCGATTCAGGAAAGGCTTCTTCCCCTCTGCCATCAGGGAGGAGGTACAAGAGCCTGAAGACACACACTCAGCAATTCAGAACAGCTTCTTCCCCTCTGCCATCATGGAGGAGGTACAGGAGCCTGAAGACACACACTCAGCGATTCAGGAACAGCTTCTTCCCCTCTGCCATCAGGGAGGAGGTACAAGAGCCTGAAGACACACACTCAGCAATTCAGAACAGCTTCATCCCCTCTGCCATCATGGAGGAGGTACAGGAGCCTGAAGACACACACTCAGCGATTCAGGAACAGCTTCTTCCCCTCTGCCATCAGGGAGGAGGTATAGGAGCCTGAAGGCACAGACTCAGCGATTCAGGAACAGCTTATTCCGCTCTGCCATAAGGAAGGAGGTACAGGAGCCCGAAGACACACACTCAGCGATTCAGGAACAGCTCCTTCCCCTCTGCCAACAGGGAGGAGGTACCAGAGCCTGAAGACACACACTCAGCGATTCGGGAACACCTTCTTCCCCTCTGCCATCAGGGAGGAGGTACAGGAGCCTGAAGACACACACTCAACGATTCAGGAACAGCTCCTTCCCCTCTGCCATCAGGGAGGAGGTACGAGAGCCTGAAGACACACACTCAACGAATCAGGAACAGCTCCTTCCCCTCTGCCATCAGGGAGGAGGTACGAGAGCCTGAAGACACACACTCAATGATTCCGGAACGGCTTCTTCCCCTCAGCCATCAGGGAGGAGGTACAGGAGCCTGAAGACACACACTCAACGATTCAGGAACGGCTTCTTCACCTCTGCCATCAGCGAGGAGGTTCGGGATCCTGAAGACACACACTCAACGATTCAGGAACAGCTTCTTCCCCTCTGCCATCAGGGAGGAGGTACAGGAGCTTGAAGACACACACGCAGTGATTCAGGAACAACTTCTTCCCCTCTGCCATCAGGGTGGCAGTACAGGAGCCTGAAGTCACACACTCAGTGATTCAGGAACAGCCTCTTCCCCTCTGCCATCAGGGAGGCGGTACAGGAGCCTGAAGACACACACTCAGTGATTCAGGAACCGTTTCTTCCCCTCTGTCATCAGGGAGGAGGTACAGGAGCCTGAAGACAAACACTCAGCGATTCAGCAACAGCTTCTTCCCCTCTGCCATCAGGGAGGAGGTATAGGAGCCTGAAGACACAGACTCAGCGATTCAGGAACAGCTTCTTCCCCTCTGCCATAAGGAAGGAGGTACAGGAGCCTGAAGAGACACACTCAACGATTCAGGAACAACTTCTTCCCCTCTGCCATCAGGGATGTGGTACAGGAGCCTGAAGACACTCAACGATTCAGGAACAGCTTCTTCCCCTATACCGTCAGGGAGGAGGTACGGGAGCCTGAAGACACACACTCAACGATTCAGGAACTGCTTTTTCCCCTCTGCCATCAGGGCGGAGATACAGGAGCCTGAAGACACACACTCAACGATTAAGGAACGGCCTCTTCCCCTCTGCCATCAGGGAGGAGGTATAGGAGCCTGAAGACACACACTCAACGATTAAGGAACGGCTTCTTCCCCTCTGCCATCAGGGAGGAGGTACAAGAGCCTGAAGACACACACTCAGCCATTCAGGAACAGCTTCTTCTCCTCTGCCATCAGTTATGAGGTACAGGAGCCCGAAGACACACACTCAACGATTCAGGAACATCTTCTTCCCCTCTACCGTCAGGGAGGGGGTACAGGAGCCCGAAGGCTCACACACAGTGATGCAGGAACAGCTTCTTCCCCTCTGCCATCAGGGAGAAGGTACAGGAGCCTGAAGACACACACTCAGCCATTCAGGAAAGGCTTCTTCCCCTCTGCCATCAGGGAGGAGGTACGAGAGCCTGAAGACACACACTCAACGATTCCGGAACGGCTTCTTCCCCTCTGCCATCAGGGAGGAGGAACAAGAGCCTGAAGACACACACTCTGTGATTCAGTAACAGCTTCTTCCCCTCTGCCATCAGGGAGGAGTTACAGGAGACTGAAGACACACACTCAGCGATTCAGGAACAGCTTCTTCCCCTCTGCCATCAGGGAGGAGGTACGAGACCCTGAAGACACACACTCAACGATTCCGGAACGGCTTCTTCCCCTCTGCCATCAGGGAGGAGGTACGAGACCCTGAAGACACACACTCAACGATTCCGGAATGGCTTCTTCCCCTCTGCCATCAGGGAGGAGGTACAAGAGCCCGAAGACACACACTCAGTGATTCAGGAACAGCTTCATCTCCTCGGCCGTCAGGGAGGAAGAACAGGAGCCCGAAGACACACACTCAGCGATTCAGGAACAACTTCTTCCCCTCTGCTGTCAGGGAGGAGGTACAGGAGCCCGAAGACACACACTCAACGATTCAGGAACACCTTCTTCCCCTCCGCCATCAGGGAGGAGGTACAGGAGCCTGAAGACAAACACTCAGCGATTCAGCAACAGCTTCTTCCCCTCTGCCATCAGGGAGGAGGTATAGGAGCCTGAAGACACACACTCAGCGATTCAGGAACAGCTTCTTCCCCTCTGCCATAAGGAAGGAGGTACAGGAGCCTGAAGAGACACACTCAACGATTCAGGAACAACTTCTTCCCCTCTGCCATCAGGGATGTGGTACAGGAGCCTGAAGACACTCAACGATTCAGGAACAGCTTCTTCCCCTATACCGTCAGGGAGGAGGTACGGGAGCCTGAAGACACACACTCAACGATTCAGGAACTGCTTTTTCCCCTCTGCCATCAGGGCGGAGATACAGGAGCCTGAAGACACACACTCAACGATTAAGGAATGGCCTCTTCCCCTCTGCCATCAGGGAGGAGGTATAGGAGCCTGAAGACACACACTCAACGATTAAGGAACGGCTTCTTCCCCTCTGCCATCAGGGAGGAGGTACAAGAGCCTGAAGACACACACTCAGCCATTCAGGAACAGCTTCTTCTCCTCTGCCATCAGTTATGAGGTACAGGAGCCCGAAGACACACACTCAACGATTCAGGAACATCTTCTTCCCCTCTACCGTCAGGGAGGGGGTACAGGAGCCCGAAGGCTCACACACAGTGATGCAGGAAGAGCTTCTTCCCCTCTGCCATCAGGGAGAAGGTACAGGAGCCTGAAGACACACACTCAGCGATTCAGGAAAGGCTTCTTCCCCTCTGCCATCAGGGAGGAGGTACGAGAGCCTGAAGACACACACTCAACGATTCCGGAACGGCTTCTTCCCCTCTGCCATCAGGGAGGAGGAACAGGAGCCTGAAGACACACACTCAGCGATTCAGGAACAGCTTCTTCCCCTCTGCCATCAGGGAGGAGGTACGAGACCCTGAAGACACACACTCAACGATTCCGGAACGGCTTCTTCCCCTCTGCCATCAGGGAGGAGGTACGAGAGCCTGAAGACACACACTCAACGATTCCGGAACGGCTTCTTCCCCTCTGCCATCAGGGAGGAGGTACGGGAGCCTGAAGACACACACTCAACGATTCAGGAACGGCTTCTTCCCCTCTGCCATCAGGGAGGAGGTACAGGAGCCTGAAGGCACACACTCAACGATTAAGGAACGACTTCTTCCCCTCTGCCATCAGGGAGGAGGTATAGGAGCCTGAAGACACACACTCAACGATTTAGGAACAGCTTCTTCCGCTCTGCCATCCGGGAGGAGGTACAAGAGCCTGAAGACACACACTCAACGATTCAGGAACGGCTTCTTCCCCTCTGCCATCAGGGAGGAGGTACAGGAGCCTGAAGGCACACACTCAACGATTAAGGAACGGCTTCTTCCCCTCTGCCATCAGGGAGGAGGTATAGGAGCCTGAAGACACACACTCAACGATTTAGGAACAGCTTCTTCCCCTCTGCCATCAGAGAGGGGGTACAGAAGCCCGAAGACACACACTCAACGATTCAGGAACATCTTCCCCTCTACAGTCAGGGAGGGGGTACAGGAGCCCGAAGGCTCACACACAGTGATGCAGGAACAGCTTTTTCCCCTCTGCCATCAGGGAGAAGGTACAGGAGCCTGAAGACACACACTCAGCGATTCAGGAAAGGCTTCTTCCCCTCTGCCATCAGGGAGGAGGTACGAGAGCCTGAAGACACACACTCAACGATTCCGGAACGGCTTCTTCCCCTCTGCCATCAGGGAGGAGGTACAAGAGCCTGAAGACACACACTCAGCAATTCAGAACAGCTTCTTCCCCTCTGCTATCATGGAGGAGGTACAGGAGCCTGAAGACACACACTCAGCGATTCAGGAACAGCTTCTTCCCCTCTGCCATCAGGGAGGAGGTACGAGACCCTGAAGAAACACACTCAACGATTCCGGAACGGTTTCTTCCCCTCTGCCATCAGGGAGGAGGTACAAGAGCCTGAAGACACACACTCAGCAATTCAGAACAGCTTCATCCCCTCTGCCATCATGGAGGAGGTACAGGAGCCTGAAGACACACACTCAGCGATTCAGGAACAGCTTCTTCCCCTCTGCCATCAGGGAGGAGGTATAGGAGCCTGAAGGCACAGACTCAGCGATTCAGGAACAGCTTCTTCCCCTCTGCCATAAGGAAGGAGGTACAGGAGCCCGAAGACACACACTCAGCGATTCAGGAACAGCTCCTTCCCATCTGCCAACAGGGAGGAGGTACCAGAGCCTGAAGACACACACTCAGCGATTCGGGAACACCTTCTTCCCCTCTGCCATCAGGGAGGAGGTACAGGAGCCTGAAGACACACACTCAACGATTCAGGAACAGCTCCTTCCCCTCTGCCATCAGGGAGGAGGTACGAGAGCCTGAAGACACACACTCAACGAATCAGGAACAGCTCCTTCCCCTCTGCCATCAGGGAGGAGGTACGAGAGCCTGAAGACACACACTCAATGATTCCGGAACGGCTTCTTCCCCTCAGCCATCAGGGAGGAGGTACAGGAGCCTGAAGACACACACTCAACGATTCAGGAACGGCTTCTTCACCTCTGCCATCAGCGAGGAGGTTCGGGATCCTGAAGACACACACTCAACGATTCAGGAACAGCTTCTTCCCCTCTGCCATCAGGGAGGAGGTACAGGAGCTTGAAGACACACACGCAGTGATTCAGGAACAACTTCTTCCCCTCTGCCATCAGGGTGGCAGTACAGGAGCCTGAAGTCACACACTCAGTGATTCAGGAACAGCCTCTTCCCCTCTGCCATCAGGGAGGCGGTACAGGAGCCTGAAGACACACACTCAGTGATTCAGGAACCGTTTCTTCCCCTCTGTCATCAGGGAGGAGGTACAGAAGCCTGAAGACAAACACTCAGCGATTCAGCAACAGCTTCTTCCCCTCTGCCATCAGGGAGGAGGTATAGGAGCCTGAAGACACAGACTCAGCGATTCAGGAACAGCTTCTTCCCCTCTGCCATAAGGAAGGAGGTACAGGAGCCTGAAGAGACACACTCAACGATTCAGGAACAACTTCTTCCCCTCTGCCATCAGGGATGTGGTACAGGAGCCTGAAGACACTCAACGATTCAGGAACAGCTTCTTCCCCTATACCGTCAGGGAGGAGGTACGGGAGCCTGAAGACACACACTCAACGATTCAGGAACTGCTTTTTCCCCTCTGCCATCAGGGCGGAGATACAGGAGCCTGAAGACACACACTCAACGATTAAGGAACGGCCTCTTCCCCTCTGCCATCAGGGAGGAGGTATAGGAGCCTGAAGACACACACTCAACGATTAAGGAACGGCTTCTTCCCCTCTGCCATCAGGGAGGAGGTACAAGAGCCTGAAGACACACACTCAGCCATTCAGGAACAGCTTCTTCTCCTCTGCCATCAGTTATGAGGTACAGGAGCCCGAAGACACACACTCAACGATTCAGGAACATCTTCTTCCCCTCTACCGTCAGGGAGGGGGTACAGGAGCCCGAAGGCTCACACACAGTGATGCAGGAACAGCTTCTTCCCCTCTGCCATCAGGGAGAAGGTACAGGAGCCTGAAGACACACACTCAGCGATTCAGGAAAGGCTTCTTCCCCTCTGCCATCAGGGAGGAGGTACGAGAGCCTGAAGACACACACTCAACGATTCCGGAACGGCTTCTTCCCCTCTGCCATCAGGGAGGAGGAACAAGAGCCTGAAGACACACACTCTGTGATTCAGTAACAGCTTCTTCCCCTCTGCCATCAGGGAGGAGTTACAGGAGACTGAAGACACACACTCAGCGATTCAGGAACAGCTTCTTCCCCTCTGCCATCAGGGAGGAGGTACGAGACCCTGAAGACACACACTCAACGATTCCGGAACGGCTTCTTCCCCTCTGCCATCAGGGAGGAGGTACGAGACCCTGAATACACACACTCAACGATTCCGGAACGGCTTCTTCCCCTCTGCCATCAGGGAGGAGGTACAAGAGCCCGAAGACACACACTCAGTGATTCAGGAACAGCTTCATCTCCTCGGCCGTCAGGGAGGAAGAACAGGAGCCCGAAGACACACACTCAGCGATTCAGGAACAACTTCTTCCCCTCTGCTGTCAGGGAGGAGGTACAGGAGCCCGAAGACACACACTCAACGATTCAGGAACACCTTCTTCCCCTCCGCCATCAGGGAGGAGGTACAGGAGCCTGAAGACAAACACTCAGCGATTCAGCAACAGCTTCTTCCCCTCTGCCATCAGGGAGGAGGTATAGGAGCCTGAAGACACACACTCAGCGATTCAGGAACAGCTTCTTCCCCTCTGCCATAAGGAAGGAGGTACAGGAGCCTGAAGAGACACACTCAACGATTCAGGAACAACTTCTTCCCCTCTGCCATCAGGGATGTGGTACAGGAGCCTGAAGACACTCAACGATTCAGGAACAGCTTCTTCCCCTATACCGTCAGGGAGGAGGTACGGGAGCCTGAAGACACACACTCAACGATTCAGGAACTGCTTTTTCCCCTCTGCCATCAGGGCGGAGATACAGGAGCCTGAAGACACACACTCAACGATTAAGGAATGGCCTCTTCCCCTCTGCCATCAGGGAGGAGGTATAGGAGCCTGAAGACACACACTCAACGATTAAGGAACGGCTTCTTCCCCTCTGCCATCAGGGAGGAGGTACAAGATCCTGAAGACACACACTCAGCCATTCAGGAACAGCTTCTTCTCCTCTGCCATCAGTTATGAGGTACAGGAGCCCGAAGACACACACTCAACGATTCAGGAACATCTTCTTCCCCTCTACCGTCAGGGAGGGGGTACAGGAGCCCGAAGGCTCACACACAGTGATGCAGGAAGAGCTTCTTCCCCTCTGCCATCAGGGAGAAGGTACAGGAGCCTGAAGACACACACTCAGCGATTCAGGAAAGGCTTCTTCCCCTCTGCCATCAGGGAGGAGGTACGAGAGCCTGAAGACACACACTCAACGATTCCGGAACGGCTTCTTCCCCTCTGCCATCAGGGAGGAGGAACAAGAGCCTGAAGACACACACTCTGTGATTCAGTAACAGCTTCTTCCCCTCTGCCATCAGGGAGGAGTTACAGGAGCCTGAAGACACACACTCAGCGATTCAGGAACAGCTTCTTCCCCTCTGCCATCAGGGAGGAGGTACGAGACCCTGAAGACACACACTCAACGATTCCGGAACGGCTTCTTCCCCTCTGCCATCAGGGAGGAGGTACGAGACCCTGAAGACACACACTCAACGATTCCGGAACGGCTTCTTCCCCTCTGCCATCAGGGAGGAGGTACAAGAGCCCGAAGACACACACTCAGTGATTCAGGAACAGCTTCATCTCCTCGGCCGTCAGGGAGGAAGAACAGGAGCCCGAAGACACACACTCAGCGATTCAGGAACAACTTCTTCCCCTCTGCTGTCAGGGAGGAGGTACAGGAGCCCGAAGACACACACTCAACGATTCAGGAACACCTTCTTCCCCTCCGCCATCAGGGAGGAGGTACAGGAGCCTGAAGACACACACTCAACGATTCAGGAACAGCATCTTCCCCGCTGCCATCAGGGGGAAGTTACAGGAGCCTGAAGACACACACTCAATGATTCAGGAACAGTTTCTTCCCCTCTGCCATCAGGGGGATGGTACAGGAGCCTGAAACCACACACTCAACGATTCAACAACAGCTTCTTCCCCTCTGTCATCAGGGAGGAGGTACAGGAGCCTGAAGACAAACACTCAGCGATTCAGCAACAGCTTCTTCCCCTCTGCCATCAGGGAGGAGGTATAGGAGCCTGAAGACACAGACTCAGCGATTCAGGAACAGCTTCTTCCCCTCTGCCATAAGGAAGGAGGTACAGGAGCCTGAAGAGACACACTCAACGATTCAGGAACAACTTCTTCCCCTCTGCCATCAGGGATGTGGTACAGGAGCCTGAAGACACTCAACGATTCAGGAACAGCTTCTTCCCCTATACCGTCAGGGAGGAGGTACGGGAGCCTGAAGACACACACTCAACGATTCAGGAACTGCTTTTTCCCCTCTGCCATCAGGGCGGAGATACAGGAGCCTGAAGACACACACTCAACGATTAAGGAACGGCCTCTTCCCCTCTGCCATCAGGGAGGAGGTATAGGAGCCTGAAGACACTCACTCAACGATTAAGGAACGGCTTCTTCCCCTCTGCCATCAGGGAGGAGGTACAAGAGCCTGAAGACACACACTCAGCCATTCAGGAACAGCTTCTTCTCCTCTGCCATCAGTTATGAGGTACAGGAGCCCGAAGACACACACTCAACGATTCAGGAACATCTTCTTCCCCTCTACCGTCAGGGAGGGGGTACAGGAGCCCGAAGGCTCACACACAGTGATGCAGGAACAGCTTCTTCCCCTCTGCCATCAGGGAGAAGGTACAGGAGCCTGAAGACACACACTCAGCGATTCAGGAAAGGCTTCTTCCCCTCTGCCATCAGGGAGGAGGTACGAGAGCCTGAAGACACACACTCAACGATTCCGGAACGGCTTCTTCCCCTCTGCCATCAGGGAGGAGGAACAAGAGCCTGAAGACACACACTCTGTGATTCAGTAACAGCTTCTTCCCCTCTGCCATCAGGGAGGAGTTACAGGAGACTGAAGACACACACTCAGCGATTCAGGAACAGCTTCTTCCCCTCTGCCATCAGGGAGGAGGTACGAGACCCTGAAGACACACACTCAACGATTCCGGAACGGCTTCTTCCCCTCTGCCATCAGGGAGGAGGTACGAGACCCTGAAGACACACACTCAACGATTCCGGAACGGCTTCTTCCCCTCTGCCATCAGGGAGGAGGTACAAGAGCCCGAAGACACACACTCAGTGATTCAGGAACAGCTTCATCTCCTCGGCCGTCAGGGAGGAAGAACAGGAGCCCGAAGACACACACTCAGCGATTCAGGAACAACTTCTTCCCCTCTGCTGTCAGGGAGGAGGTACAGGAGCCCGAAGACACACACTCAACGATTCAGGAACACCTTCTTCCCCTCCGCCATCAGGGAGGAGGTACAGGAGCCTGAAGACAAACACTCAGCGATTCAGCAACAGCTTCTTCCCCTCTGCCATCAGGGAGGAGGTATAGGAGCCTGAAGACACACACTCAGCGATTCAGGAACAGCTTCTTCCCCTCTGCCATAAGGAAGGAGGTACAGGAGCCTGAAGAGACACACTCAACGATTCAGGAACAACTTCTTCCCCTCTGCCATCAGGGATGTGGTACAGGAGCCTGAAGACACTCAACGATTCAGGAACAGCTTCTTCCCCTATACCGTCAGGGAGGAGGTACGGGAGCCTGAAGACACACACTCAACGATTCAGGAACTGCTTTTTCCCCTCTGCCATCAGGGCGGAGATACAGGAGCCTGAAGACACACACTCAACGATTAAGGAATGGCCTCTTCCCCTCTGCCATCAGGGAGGAGGTATAGGAGCCTGAAGACACACACTCAACGATTAAGGAACGGCTTCTTCCCCTCTGCCATCAGGGAGGAGGTACAAGAGCCTGAAGACACACACTCAGCCATTCAGGAACAGCTTCTTCTCCTCTGCCATCAGTTATGAGGTACAGGAGCCCGAAGACACACACTCAACGATTCAGGAACATCTTCTTCCCCTCTACCGTCAGGGAGGGGGTACAGGAGCCCGAAGGCTCACACACAGTGATGCAGGAAGAGCTTCTTCCCCTCTGCCATCAGGGAGAAGGTACAGGAGCCTGAAGACACACACTCAGCGATTCAGGAAAGGCTTCTTCCCCTCTGCCATCAGGGTGGAGGTACGAGAGCCTGAAGACACACACTCAACGATTCCGGAACGGCTTCTTCCCCTCTGCCATCAGGGAGGAGGAACAAGAGCCTGAAGACACACACTCTGTGATTCAGTAACAGCTTCTTCCCCTCTGCCATCAGGGAGGAGTTACAGGAGCCTGAAGACACACACTCAGCGATTCAGGAACAGCTTCTTCCCCTCTGCCATCAGGGAGGAGGTACGAGACCCTGAAGACACACACTCAACGATTCCGGAACGGCTTCTTCCCCTCTGCCATCAGGGAGGAGGTACGAGACCCTGAAGACACACACTCAACGATTCCGGAACGGCTTCTTCCCCTCTGCCATCAGGGAGGAGGTACAAGAGCCCGAAGACACACACTCAGTGATTCAGGAACAGCTTCATCTCCTCGGCCGTCAGGGAGGAAGAACAGGAGCCCGAAGACACACACTCAGCGATTCAGGAACAACTTCTTCCCCTCTGCTGTCAGGGAGGAGGTACAGGAGCCCGAAGACACACACTCAACGATTCAGGAACACCTTCTTCCCCTCCGCCATCAGGGAGGAGGTACAGGAGCCTGAAGACACACACTCAACGATTCAGGAACAGCATCTTCCCCGCTGCCATCAGGGGGAAGTTACAGGAGCCTGAAGACACACACTCAATGATTCAGGAACAGTTTCTTCCCCTCTGCCATCAGGGGGATGGTACAGGAGCCTGAAACCACACACTCAACGATTCAACAACAGCTTCTTCCCCGCTGCCATTAGCGAGGAGGTTCGGGAGCCTGAAGACACACACTCAATGATTCAGGAACAGCTTCTTCCCCTCTGCCATCAGGGGGAAGTTACAGGAGCCTGAAGACACACACTCAATGATTCAGGAACAGTTTCTTCCCCTCTGCCATCAGCGGGATGGTACAGGAGCCTGAAGACACACACTCAGTGATTCAGGAACAGCTTCTTTCCCTATACTGTCAGGGAGGAGGTATAGGAGCCTGAAGACACACACTCAACGATTTAGGAACAGCTTCTTCCCCTCTGCCATCAGGGAGGGGGTACAGAAGCCCGAAGACACAAACTCAACGATTCAGGAACATCTTCTTCCCCTCTACAGTCAGGGAGGGGGTACAGGAGCCCGAAGGCTCACACACAGTGATGCAGGAACAGCTTCTTCCCCTCAGCCATCAGGGAGAAGGTACAGGAGCCTGAAGACACACACTCAGCGATTCAGGAAAGGCTTCTTCCCCTCTGCCATCAGGGAGGAGGTACGAGAGCCTGAAGACACACACTCAACGATTCCGGAACGGCTTCTTCCCCTCTGCCATCAGGGAGGAGTTACAAGAGCCTGAAGACACACACTCAGCAATTCAGAACAGCTTCTTCCCCTCTGCCATCATGGAGGAGGTACAGGAGCCTGAAGACACACACTCAGTGATTCAGGAACAGCTTCTTCCCCTCTGTCATCAGGGAGGAGGTACGAGACCCTGAAGAAACATACTCAACGATTCCGGAACTGCTTCTTCCCCTCTGCCATCAGGGAGGATGTACAAGAGCCTGAAGACACACACTCAGCAATTCAGAACTGCTTCTTCACCTCTGCCATCATGGAGGAGGTACAGGAGCCTGAAGACACACACTCAGCGATTCAGGAACAGCTTCTTCCCCTCTACCATCAGGGAGGAGGTATAGGAGCCTGAAGACACAGACTCAGCGATTCAGGAACAGCTTCTTCCCCTCTGCCATAAGGAAGGAGGTACGGGAGCCCAAAGACACACACTCAGTGATTCAGGAACAGCTTCATCTCCTCTGCCGTCAGGGAGGAAGTACAGGAGCCCGAAGACACACACTCAGCGATTCAGGAACAGCTTCTTCCCCTCTGCTGTCAGGGAGGAGGTACAGGAGCCCGAAGACACACTCTCAACGATTCACGAACACCTTCTTCCCCTCCGCCATCAGGGAGGAGGTACAGGAGCCTGAAGACACACACTCAACGATTCAGGAACAGCTTCTTCCCCGCTGCCATTAGCGAGGAGGTTCGGGAGCCTGAAGACACACACTCAATGATTCAGGAACAGCTTCATCTCCTCTGCCGTCAGGGAGGAAGTACAGGAGCCCAAAGACACACACTCAGCGATTCAGGAACAACTTCTTCCCCTCTGCTGTCAGGGAGGAGGTACAGGAGCCCGAAGACACACACTCAACGATTCACGAACAACTTCTTCCCCTCCGCCATCAGGGAGGAGGTACAGGAGCCTGAAGACACACACTCAACGATTCAGGAACAGCTTCTTCCCCGCTGCCATTAGCGAGGAGGTTCGGGAGCCTGAAGACACACACTCAATGATTCAGGAACAGCTTCTTCCCCTCTGCCATCAGGGGGAAGTTACAGGAGCCAGAAGACACAGACTCAATGATTCAGGAACAGTTTCTTCCCCTCTGCCATCAGCGGGATGGTACAGGAGCCTGAAGACACACACTCAGTGATTCAGGAACAGCTTCTTTCCCTATACTGTCAGGGAGGAGGTACGGGTGCCTGAAGACACACACTCAACGATTCCGGAACGGCTTCTTCCCCTCTGCCATCAGGGAGGAGGTACGGGAGCCTGAAGACACACACTCAACGATTCAGGAACGGCTTCTTCCCCTCTGCCATCAGGGAGGAGGTACAGGAGCCTGAAGGCACACACTTAACGATTAAGGAACGGCTTCATCCCCTCTGCCATCAGGGAGGAGGTATAGGAGCCTGAAGACACACACTCAACGATTTAGGAACAGCTTCTTCCGCTCTGCCATCAGGGAGGAGGTAATAGAGCCTGAAGGCACACACTCAACGATTAAGGAACGGCTTCTTCCCCTCTGCCATCAGGGAGGAGGTATAGGAGCCTGAAGACACACACTCAACGATTTAGGAACAGCTTCTTCCCCTCTGCCATCAGGGAGGGGGTACAAGAGCCTGAAGACACACACTCAGCAATTCAGAACAGCTTCTTCCCCTCTGCCATCATGGAGGAGGTATAGGAGCCTGAAGACACAGACTCAGCGATTCAGGAACAGCTTCTTCCCCTCTGCCATAAGGAAGGAGGTACGGGCCCCCAAAGACACACACTCAGTGATTCAGGAACAGCTTCATCTCCTCTGCCGTCAGGGAGGAAGTACAGGAGCCCGAAGACACACACTCAGCGATTCAGGAACAGCTTCTTCCCCTCTGCTGTCAGGGAGGAGGTACATTAGCCCGATGACACACTCTCAACGATTCACGAACACCTTCTTCCCCTCCGCCATCAGGGAGGTGGTACAGGAGCCTGAAGACACACACTCAACGATTCAGGAACAGCTTCTTCCCCGCTGCCATTAGCGAGGAGGTTCGGGAGCTTGAAGACACACACTCAATGATTCAGGAACAGCTTCATCTCCTCTGCCGTCAGGGAGGAAGTACAGGAGCCCGAAGACACACACTCAGCGATTCAGGAACAACTTCTTCCCCTCTGCTGTCAGGGAGGAGGTACAGGAGCCCGAAGACACACACTCAACGATTCACGAACACCTTCTTCCCCTCCGCCATCAGGGAGGAGGTACAGGAGCCTGAAGACACACACTCAACGATTCAAGAACAGCTTCTTCCCCGCTGCCATTAGCGAGCAGGTTCGGGAGCCTGAAGACACACACTCAATGATTCAGGAACAGCTTCTTCCCCTCTGCCATCAGGGGGAAGTTACAGGAGCCTGAAGACACACACTCAATGATTCAGGAACAGTTTCTTCCCCTCTGCCATCAGGGGGATGGTACAGGAGCCTGAAGACACACACTCAACGATTCAGGAACAGCTTCTACCCCGCTGCCATTAGCGAGGAGGTTCGGGAGCCTGAAGACACACACTCAATGATTCAGGAACAGCTTCGTCCCCTCTGCCATCAGGGGGAAGTTACAGGAGCCTGAAGACACACACTCAACGATTCAGGAACAGTTTCTTCCCCTCTGCCATCAGCGGGATGGTACAGGAGCCTGAAGACACACACTCAGTGATTCAGGAACAGCTTCTTTCCCTATACTGTCAGGGAGGAGGTACGGGTGCCTGAAGACACACACTCAACGATTCCGGAACGGCTTCTTCCCCTCTGCCATCAGGGAGGAGGTACGGGAGCCTGAAGACACACACTCAACGATTCAGGAACGGCTTCTTCCCCTCTGCCATCAGGGAGGAGGTACAGGAGCCTGAAGGCACACACTTAACGATTAAGGAACGGCTTCTTCCCCTCTGCCATCAGGGATGAGGTATAGGAGCCTGAAGACACACACTCAACGATTTAGGAACAGCTTCTTCCGCTCTGCCATCAGGGCGGAGGTAATAGAGCCTGAAGGCACACACTCAACGATTAAGGAACGGCTTCTTCCCCTCTGCCATCAGGGAGGAGGTATAGGAGCCTGAAGACACACACTCAACGATTTAGGAACAGCTTCTTCCCCTCTGCCATCAGGGAGGGGGTACAGAAGCCCGAAGACACACACTCAACGATTCAGGAACATCTTCTTCCCCTCTACAGTCAGGGAGGGGGTACAGGAGCCCGAAGGCTCAAACACAGTGATGCAGGAACAGCTTCTTCCCCTCTGCCATCAGGGAGAAGGTACAGGAGCCTGAAGACACACACTCAGCGATTCAGGAAAGGCTTCTTCCCCTCTGCCATCAGGGAGGAGGTACGAGAGCCTGAAGACACACACTTAACGATTCTGGAACGGCTTCTTCCCCTCTGCCATCAGGGAGGAGGTACAAGAGCCTGAAGACACACACTCAGCAATTCAGAACAGCTTCTTCCCCTCTGCCATAATGGAGGAGGTACAGAAGCCTGAAGACACACACTCAGCGATTCAGGAACAGCTTCTTCCCCTCTGTCATCAGGGAGGAGGTACGAGACCCTGAAGAAACACACTCAACGATTCCGGAACGGCTTCTTCCCCTCTGCCATCAGGGAGGAGGTACAAGAGCATGAAGACACACACTCAGCAATTCAGAACAGCTTCTTCCCCTCTGCCATCATGGAGGAGGTACAGGAGCCTGAAGACACACACTCAGCGATTCAGGAACAGCTTCTTCCCCTCTGCCATCAGGGAGGAGGTATAGGAGCCTGAAGACACAGACTCAGCGATTCAGGAACAGCTTCTTCCCCCCTGCCATAAGGAAGGAGGTACAGGAGCCCGAAGACACACACTCAGTGATTCAGGAACAGCTTCATCTCCTCTGCCGTCAGGGAGGAAGTACAGGAGCCCGAAGACACACACTCAGCGATTCACGAACACCTTCTTCCCCTCCGCCATCAGGGAGGAGGTACAGGAGCCTGAAGACACACACTCAACGATTCAGGAACAGCTTCTTCCCCTCTGCCATCAGGGGGAAGTTACAGGAGCCTGAAGACACACACTCAATGATTCAGGAACAGTTTCTTCCGCACTGCCATCAGGGGGATGGTACAGGAGCCTGAAGACACACACTCAACGATTCAGGAACAGCTTCTTCCCCGCTGCCATTAGCGAGGAGGTTCGGGAGCCTGAAGACACACACTCAATGATTCAGGAACAGCTTCTTCCACTCTGCCATCAGGGGAAAGTTACAGGAGCCTGAAGACACACACACAATGATTCAGGAACAGTTTCTTCCCCTCTGCCATCAGCGGGATGGTACAGGAGCCTGAAGACACACACTCAGTGATTCATTAACAGCTTCTTCCCCTCTGCCATCAGGGAGGAGGTACAGGAGCCTGAAGACACACACGCAGTAATTCAGGAACAACTTCTTCCCCTCTGCCATCAGGGATGTGGTACAGGAGCCTGAAGACACTCAACGATTCAGGAGCAGCTTCTTTCCCTATACTGTCAGGGAGGAGGTACGGGTGCCTGAAGACACACACTCAACGATTCCGGAACGGCTTCTTCCCCTCTGCCATCAGGGAGGAGGTACGGGAGCCTGAAGACACACACTCAACGATTCAGGAACGGCTTCTTCCCCTCTGCCATCAGGGAGGAGGTACAGGAGCCTGAAGGCACACACTCAACGATTAAGGAACGACTTCTTCCCCTCTGCCATCAGGGAGGAGGTATAGGAGCCTGAAGACACACACTCAACGATTTAGGAACAGCTTCTTCCGCTCTGCCATCAGGGAGGAGGTACAAGAGCATGAAGACACACACTCAACGATTCAGGAACGGCTTCTTCCCCTCTGCCATCAGGGAGGAGGTACAGGAGCCTGAAGGCACACACTCAACGATTAAGGAACGGCTTCTTCCCCTCTGCCATCAGGGAGGAGGTATAGGAGCCTGAAGACACACACTCAACGATTTAGGAACAGCTTCTTCCCCTCTGCCATCAGAGAGGGGGTACAGAAGCCCGAAGACACACACTCAACGATTCAGGAACATCTTCCCCTCTACAGTCAGGGAGGGGGTACAGGAGCCCGAAGGCTCACACACAGTGATGCAGGAACAGCTTTTTCCCCTCTGCCATCAGGGAGAAGGTACAGGAGCCTGAAGACACACACTCAGCGATTCAGGAAAGGCTTCTTCCCCTCTGCCATCAGGGAGGAGGTACGAGAGCCTGAAGACACACACTCAACGATTCCGGAACGGCTTCTTCCCCTCTGCCATCAGGGAGGAGGTACAAGAGCCTGAAGACACACACTCAGCAATTCAGAACAGCTTCTTCCCCTCTGCCATCATGGAGGAGGTACAGGAGCCTGAAGACACACACTCAGCGATTCAGGAACAGCTTCTTCCCCTCTGCCATCAGGGAGGAGGTATAGGAGCCTGAAGGCACAGACTCAGCGATTCAGGAACAGCTTCTTCCCCTCTGCCATAAGGAAGGAGGTACAGGAGCCCGAAGACACACACTCAGCGATTCAGGAACAGCTCCTTCCCCTCTGCCAACAGGGAGGAGGTACCAGAGCCTGAAGACACACACTCAGCGATTCGGGAACACCTTCTTCCCCTCTGCCATCAGGGAGGAGGTACAGGAGCCTGAAGACACACACTCAACGATTCAGGAACAGCTCCTTCCCCTCTGCCATCAGGGAGGAGGTACGAGAGCCTGAAGACACACACTCAACGAATCAGGAACAGCTCCTTCCCCTCTGCCATCAGGGAGGAGGTACGAGAGCCTGAAGACACACACTCAATGATTCCGGAACGGCTTCTTCCCCTCAGCCATCAGGGAGGAGGTACAGGAGCCTGAAGACACACACTCAACGATTCAGGAACGGCTTCTTCACCTCTGCCATCAGCGAGGAGGTTCGGGATCCTGAAGACACACACTCAACGATTCAGGAACAGCTTCTTCCCCTCTGCCATCAGGGCGGAGGTACAGGAGCTTGAAGACACACACGCAGTGATTCAGGAACAACTTCTTCCCCTCTGCCATCAGGGTGGCAGTACAGGAGCCTGAAGTCACACACTCAGTGATTCAGGAACAGCCTCTTCCCCTCTGCCATCAGGGAGGCGGTACAGGAGCCTGAAGACACACACTCAGTGATTCAGGAACCGTTTCTTCCCCTCTGTCATCAGGGAGGAGGTACAGGAGCCTGAAGACAAACACTCAGCGATTCAGCAACAGCTTCTTCCCCTCTGCCATCAGGGAGGAGGTATAGGAGCCTGAAGACACAGACTCAGCGATTCGGGAACAGCTTCTTCCCCTCTGCCATAAGGAAGGAGGTACAGGAGCCTGAAGAGACACACTCAACGATTCAGGAACAACTTCTTCCCCTCTGCCATCAGGGATGTGGTACAGGAGCCTGAAGACACTCAACGATTCAGGAACAGCTTCTTCCCCTATACCGTCAGGGAGGAGGTACGGGAGCCTGAAGACACACACTCAACGATTCAGGAACTGCTTTTTCCCCTCTGCCATCAGGGCGGAGATACAGGAGCCTGAAGACACACACTCAACGATTAAGGAACGGCCTCTTCCCCTCTGCCATCAGGGAGGAGGTATAGGAGCCTGAAGACACACACTCAACGATTAAGGAACGGCTTCTTCCCCTCTGCCATCAGGGAGGAGGTACAAGAGCCTGAAGACACACACTCAGCCATTCAGGAACAGCTTCTTCTCCTCTGCCATCAGTTATGAGGTACAGGAGCCCGAAGACACACACTCAACGATTCAGGAACATCTTCTTCCCCTCTACCGTCAGGGAGGGGGTTCAGGAGCCCGAAGGCTCACACACAGTGATGCAGGAACAGCTTCTTCCCCTCTGCCATCAGGGAGAAGGTACAGGAGCCTGAAGACACACACTCAGCGATTCAGGAAAGGCTTCTTCCCCTCTGCCATCAGGGAGGAGGTACGAGAGCCTGAAGACACACACTCAACGATTCCGGAACGGCTTCTTCCCCTCTGCCATCAGGGAGGAGGAACAAGAGCCTGAAGACACACACTCTGTGATTCAGTAACAGCTTCTTCCCCTCTGCCATCAGGGAGGAGTTACAGGAGACTGAAGACACACACTCAGCGATTCAGGAACAGCTTCTTCCCCTCTGCCATCAGGGAGGAGGTACGAGACCCTGAAGACACACACTCAACGAATCCGGAACGGCTTCTTCCCCTCTGCCATCAGGGAGGAGGTACGAGACCCTGAAGACACACACTCAACGATTCCGGAACGGCTTCTTCCCCTCTGCCATCAGGGAGGAGGTACAAGAGCCCGAAGACACACACTCAGTGATTCAGGAACAGCTTCATCTCCTCGGCCGTCAGGGAGGAAGAACAGGAGCCCGAAGACACACACTCAGCGATTCAGGAACAACTTCTTCCCCTCTGCTGTCAGGGAGGAGGTACAGGAGCCCGAAGACACACACTCAACGATTCAGGAACACCTTCTTCCCCTCCGCCATCAGGGAGGAGGTACAGGAGCCTGAAGACAAACACTCAGCGATTCAGCAACAGCTTCTTCCCCTCTGCCATCAGGGAGGAGGTATAGGAGCCTGAAGACACACACTCAGCGATTCAGGAACAGCTTCTTCCCCTCTGCCATAAGGAAGGAGGTACAGGAGCCTGAAGAGACACACTCAACGATTCAGGAACAACTTCTTCCCCTCTGCCATCAGGGATGTGGTACAGGAGCCTGAAGACACTCAACGATTCAGGAACAGCTTCTTCCCCTATACCGTCAGGGAGGAGGTACGGGAGCCTGAAGACACACACTCAACGATTCAGGATCTGCTTTTTCCCCTCTGCCATCAGGGCGGAGATACAGGAGCCTGAAGACACACACTCAACGATTAAGGAACGGCCTCTTCCCCTCTGCCATCAGGGAGGAGGTATAGGAGCCTGAAGACACACACTCAACGATTAAGGAACGGCTTCTTCCCCTCTGCCATCAGGGAGGAGGTACAAGAGCCTGAAGACACACACTCAGCCATTCAGGAACAGCTACTTCTCCTCTGCCATCAGTTATGAGGTACAGGAGCCCGAAGACACACACTCAACGATTCAGGAACATCTTCTTCCCCTCTACCGTCAGGGAGGGGGTACAGGAGCCCGAAGGCTCACACACAGTGATGCAGGAAGAGCTTCTTCCCCTCTGCCATCAGGGAGAAGGTACAGGAGCCTGAAGACACACACTCAGCGATTCAGGAAAGGCTTCTTCCCCTCTGCCATCAGGGAGGAGGTACGAGAGCCTGAAGACACACACTCAACGATTCCGGAACGGCTTCTTCCCCTCTGCCATCAGGGAGGAGGAACAAGAGCCTGAAGACACACACTCTGTGATTCAGTAACAGCTTCTTCCCCTCTGCCATCAGGGAGGAGTTACAGGAGCCTGAAGACACACACTCAGCGATTCAGGAACAGCTTCTTCCCCTCTGCCATCAGGGAGGAGGTACGAGGCCCTGAAGACACACACTCAACGATTCCGGAACGGCTTCTTCCCCTCTGCCATCAGGGAGGAGGTACGAGACCCTGAAGACACACACTCAACGATTCCGGAACGGCTTCTTCCCCTCTGCCATCAGGGAGGAGGTACAAGAGCCCGAAGACACACACTCAGTGATTCAGGAACAGCTTCATCTCCTCGGCCGTCAGGGAGGAAGAACAGGAGCCCGAAGACACACACTCAGCGATTCAGGAACAACTTCTTCCCCTCTGCTGTCAGGGAGGAGGTACAGGAGCCCGAAGACACACACTCAACGATTCAGGAACACCTTCTTCCCCTCCGCCATCAGGGAGGAGGTACAGGAGCCTGAAGACACACACTCAACGATTCAGGAACAGCATCTTCCCCGCTGCCATCAGGGGGAAGTTACAGGAGCCTGAAGACACACACTCAATGATTCAGGAACAGTTTCTTCCCCTCTGCCATCAGGGGGATGGTACAGGAGCCTGAAACCACACACTCAACGATTCAACAACAGCTTCTTCCCCGCTGCCATTAGCGAGGAGGTTCGGGAACCTGAAGACACACACTCAATGATTCAGGAACAGCTTCTTCCCCTCTGCCATCAGGGGGAAGTTACAGGAGCCTGAAGACACACACTCAATGATTCAGGAACAGTTTCTTCCCCTCTGCCATCAGCGGGATGGTACAGGAGCCTGAAGACACACACTCAGTGATTCAGGAACAGCTTCTTTCCCTATACTGTCAGGGAGGAGGTATAGGAGCCTGAAGACACACACTCAACGATTTAGGAACAGCTTCTTCCCCTCTGCCATCAGGGAGGGGGTACAGAAGCCCGAAGACACAAACTCAACGATTCAGGAACATCTTCTTCCCCTCTACAGTCAGGGAGGGGGTACAGGAGCCCGAAGGCTCACACACAGTGATGCAGGAACAGCTTCTTCCCCTCAGCCATCAGGGAGAAGGTACAGGAGCCTGAAGACACACACTCAGCGATTCAGGAAAGGCTTCTTCCCCTCTGCCATCAGGGAGGAGGTACGAGAGCCTGAAGACACACACTCAACGATTCCGGAACGGCTTCTTCCCCTCTGCCATCAGGGAGGAGTTACAAGAGCCTGAAGACACACACTCAGCAATTCAGAACAGCTTCTTCCCCTCTGCCATCATGGAGGAGGTACAGGAGCCTGAAGACACACACTCAGCGATTCAGGAACAGCTTCTTCCCCTCTGTCATCAGGGAGGAGGTACGAGACCCTGAAGAAACATACTCAACGATTCCGGAACTGCTTCTTCCCCTCTGCCATCAGGGAGGATGTACAAGAGCCTGAAGACACACACTCAGCAATTCAGAACTGCTTCTTCACCTCTGCCATCATGGAGGAGGTACAGGAGCCTGAAGACACACACTCAGCGATTCAGGAACAGCTTCTTCCCCTCTACCATCAGGGAGGAGGTATAGGAGCCTGAAGACACAGACTCAGCGATTCAGGAACAGCTTCTTCCCCTCTGCCATAAGGAAGGAGGTACGGGAGCCCAAAGACACACACTCAGTGATTCAGGAACAGCTTCATCTCCTCTGCCGTCAGGGAGGAAGTACAGGAGCCCGAAGACACACACTCAGCGATTCAGGAACAGCTTCTTCCCCTCTGCTGTCAGGGAGGAGGTACAGGAGCCCGAAGACACACTCTCAACGATTCACGAACACCTTCTTCCCCTCCGCCATCAGGGAGGAGGTACAGGAGCCTGAAGACACACACTCAACGATTCAGGAACAGCTTCTTCCCCGCTGCCATTAGCGAGGAGGTTCGGGAGCCTGAAGACACACACTCAATGATTCAGGAACAGCTTCATCTCCTCTGCCGTCAGGGAGGAAGTACAGGAGCCCAAAGACACACACTCAGCAATTCAGGAACAACTTCTTCCCCTCTGCTGTCAGGGAGGAGGTACAGGAGCCCGAAGACACACACTCAACGATTCACGAACACCTTCTTCCCCTCCGCCATCAGGGAGGAGGTACAGGAGCCTGAAGACACACACTCAACGATTCAGGAACAGCTTCTTCCCCGCTGCCATTAGCGAGGAGGTTCGGGAGCCTGAAGACACACACTCAATGATTCAGGAACAGCTTCTTCCCCTCTGCCATCAGGGGGAAGTTACAGGAGCCAGAAGACACAGACTCAATGATTCAGGAACAGTTTCTTCCCCTCTGCCATCAGCGGGATGGTACAGGAGCCTGAAGACATACACTCAGTGATTCAGGAACAGCTTCTTTCCCTATACTGTCAGGGAGGAGGTACGGGTGCCTGAAGACACACACTCAACGATTCCGGAACGGCTTCTTCCCCTCTGCCATCAGGGAGGAGGTACGGGAGCCTGAAGACACACACTCAACGATTCAGGAACGGCTTCTTCCCCTCTGCCATCAGGGAGGAGGTACAGGAGCCTGAAGGCACACACTTAACGATTAAGGAACGGCTTCATCCCCTCTGCCATCAGGGAGGAGGTATAGGAGCCTGAAGACACACACTCAACGATTTAGGAACAGCTTCTTCCGCTCTGCCATCAGGGAGGAGGTAATAGAGCCTGAAGGCACACACTCAACGATTAAGGAACGGCTTCTTCCCCTCTGCCATCAGGGAGGAGGTATAGGAGCCTGAAGACACACACTCAACGATTTAGGAACAGCTTCTTCCCCTCTGCCATCAGGGAGGGGGTACAAGAGCCTGAAGACACACACTCAGCAATTCAGAACAGCTTCTTCCCCTCTGCCATCATGGAGGAGGTATAGGAGCCTGAAGACACACACTCAGCGATTCAGGAACAGCTTCTTCCCCTCTACCATCAGGGAGGAGGTATAGGAGCCTGAAGACACAGACTCAGCGATTCAGGAACAGCTTCTTCCCCTCTCCCATAAGGAAGGAGGTACGGGCCCCCAAAGACACACACTCAGTGATTCAGGAACAGCTTCATCTCCTCTGCCGTCAGGGAGGAAGTACAGGAGCCCGAAGACACACACTCAGCGATTCAGGAACAGCTTCTTCCCCTCTGCTGTCAGGGAGGAGGTACATTAGCCCGATGACACACTCTCAACGATTCACGAACACCTTCTTCCCCTCCGCCATCAGGGAGGTGGTACAGGAGCCTGAAGACACACACTCAACGATTCAGGAACAGCTTCTTCCCCGCTGCCATTAGCGAGGAGGTTTGGGAGCTTGAAGACACACACTCAATGATTCAGGAACAGCTTCATCTCCTCTGCCGTCAGGGAGGAAGTACAGGAGCCCGAAGACACACACTCAGCGATTCAGGAACAACTTCTTCCCCTCTGCTGTCAGGGAGGAGGTACAGGAGCCCGAAGACACACACTCAACGATTCACGAACACCTTCTTCCCCTCCGCCATCAGGGAGGAGGTACAGGAGCCTGAAGACACACACTCAACGATTCAAGAACAGCTTCTTCCCCGCTGCCATTAGCGAGCAGGTTCGGGAGCCTGAAGACACACACTCAATGATTCAGGAACAGCTTCTTCCCCTCTGCCATCAGGGGGAAGTTACAGGAGCCTGAAGACACACACTCAATGATTCAGGAACAGTTTCTTCCCCTCTGCCATCAGGGGGATGGTACAGGAGCCTGAAGACACACACTCAACGATTCAGGAACAGCTTCTACCCCGCTGCCATTAGCGAGGAGGTTCGGGAGCCTGAAGACACACACTCAATGATTCAGGAACAGCTTCGTCCCCTCTGCCATCAGGGGGAAGTTACAGGAGCCTGAAGACACACACTCAATGATTCAGGAACAGTTTCTTCCCCTCTGCCATCAGCGGGATGGTACAGGAGCCTGAAGACACACACTCAGTGATTCAGGAACAGCTTCTTTCCCTATACTGTCAGGGAGGAGGTACGGGTGCCTGAAGACACACACTCAACGATTCCGGAACGGCTTCTTCCCCTCTGCCATCAGGGAGGAGGTACGGGAGCCTGAAGACACACACTCAACGATTCAGGAACGGCTTCTTCCCCTCTGCCATCAGGGAGGAGGTACAGGAGCCTGAAGGCACACACTTAACGATTAAGGAACGGCTTCTTCCCCTCTGCCATCAGGGATGAGGTATAGGAGCCTGAAGACACACACTCAACGATTTAGGAACAGCTTCTTCCGCTCTGCCATCAGGGCGGAGGTAATAGAGCCTGAAGGCACACACTCAACGATTAAGGAACGGCTTCTTCCCCTCTGCCATCAGGGAGGAGGTATAGGAGCCTGAAGACACACACTCAACGATTTAGGAACAGCTTCTTCCCCTCTGCCATCAGGGAGGGGGTACAGAAGCCCGAAGACACACACTCAACGATTCAGGAACATCTTCTTCCCCTCTACAGTCAGGGAGGGGGTACAGGAGCCCGAAGGCTCAAACACAGTGATGCAGGAACAGCTGCTTCCCCTCTGCCATCAGGGAGAAGGTACAGGAGCCTGAAGACACACACTCAGCGATTCAGGAAAGGCTTCTTCCCCTCTGCCATCAGGGAGGAGGTACGAGAGCCTGAAGACACACACTTAACGATTCTGGAACGGCTTCTTCCCCTCTGCCATCAGGGAGGAGGTACAAGAGCCTGAAGACACACACTCAGCAATTCAGAACAGCTTCTTCCCCTCTGCCATAATGGAGGAGGTACAGAAGCCTGAAGACACACACTCAGCGATTCAGGAACAGCTTCTTCCCCTCTGTCATCAGGGAGGAGGTACGAGACCCTGAAGAAACACACTCAACGATTCCGGAACGGCTTCTTCCCCTCTGCCATCAGGGAGGAGGTACAAGAGCATGAAGACACACACTCAGCAATTCAGAACAGCTTCTTCCCCTCTGCCATCATGGAGGAGGTACAGGAGCCTGAAGACACACACTCAGCGATTCAGGAACAGCTTCTTCCCCTCTGCCATCAGGGAGGAGGTATAGGAGCCTGAAGACACAGACTCAGCGATTCAGGAACAGCTTCTTCCCCTCTGCCATAAGGAAGGAGGTACAGGAGCCCGAAGACACACACTCAGTGATTCAGGAACAGCTTCATCTCCTCTGCCGTCAGGGAGGAAGTACAGGAGCCCGAAGACACACACTCAGCGATTCAGGAACAGCTTCTTCCCCTCTGCTGTCAGGGAGGAGGTACAGGAGCCCGAAGACACAGTCTCAACGATTCACGAACACCTTCTTCTCCTCCGCCATCAGGGAGGAGGTACAGCAGCCTGAAGACACACACTCAACGATTCAGGAACAGCTTCTTCCCCGCTGCCATTAGCGAGGAGGTTCGGGAGCCTGAAGACACACACTCAATGATTCAGGAACAGCTTCTTCCCCTCTGCCATCAGGAGGAAGTTACAGGAGCCTGAAGACACACACTCAATGATTCAGGAACAGTTTCTTCCCCTCTGCCATCAGGGAGGTGGTACGGGAGCCTGAAGACACACACTCAACGATTCCGGAACGGCTTCTTCACCTCTGCCATCAGCGAGGAGGTTCGGTATCCTGAAGACACACACTCAACCATTCAGGAACAGCTTCTTCAGCTCTGCCATCAGGGAGGAGGTACAGGAGCCTGAAGACACACACGCAGTGATTCAGGAACAACTTCTTCCACTCTGCCATCAGGGTGGAGGTACAGGAGCCTGACGACAAACTCTCAGCGATTCAGAAACAGCTTCATCTCCTCTGCCGTCAGGGAGGAAGTACAGGAGCCCGAAGACACACACTCAGCGATTCAGGAACAGCTTCTTCCCCTCTGCTGTCAGGGAGGAGGTACATTAGCCCGAAGACACACTCTCAACGATTCACGAACACCTTCTTCCCCTCTGCCATCAGGGAGGAGGTATAGGAGCCTGAAGACACAGACTCAGCGATTCAGGAACTGCTTCTTCCCCTCTGCCATAAGGAAGGAGGTACAGGAGCCTGAAGACACACACTCAGCCATTCAGGAACAACTTCTTCCCTTCTGCCATCAGGGATGTGGTACAGGAGCCTGAAGACACACACCCAACGATTCAGGAACTGCTTCTTCCCCTCTGCCATCAGGACGGAGGTACAGGAGCCTGAAGACACACACTCAGCCATTCAGGAACAGCTTCTTCTCCTCTGCCATCAGGGAGGAGGTACAAGAGCCTGAAGACACACACTCAGCGATTCAGGAACAGCTTCTTCCCCTCTGCCATAAGGAAGGAGGTACAGGAGCCCGAAGACACACACTCAGTGATTCAGGAACAGCTTCATCTCCTCTGCCGTCAGGGAGGAAGTACAGGAGCCCGAAGACACACACTCAGCGATTCAGGAACAGCTTCTTCCCCTCTGCTGTCAGGGAGGAGGTACATTAGCCCGATGACACACTCTCAACGATTCACGAACACCTTCTTCCCCTCCGCCATCAGGGAGGTGGTACAGGAGCCTGAAGACACACACTCAACGATTCAGGAACAGCTTCTTCCCCACTGCCATTAGCGAGGAGGTTCGGGAGCTTGAAGACACACACTCAATGATTCAGGAACAGCTTCATCTCCTCTGCCGTCAGGGAGGAAATACAGGAGCCCGAAGACACACACTCAGCGATTCAGGAACAACTTCTTCCCCTCTGCTGTCAGGGAGGAGGTACAGGAGCCCGAAGACACACACTCAACGATTCACGAACACCTTCTTCCCCTCCGCCATCAGGGAGGAGGTACAGGAGCCTGAAGACACACACTCAACGATTCAAGAACAGCTTCTTCCCCGCTGCCATTAGCGAGCAGGTTCGGGAGCCTGAAGACACACACTCAATGATTCAGGAACAGCTTCTTCCCCTCTGCCATCAGGGGGAAGTTACAGGAGCCTGAAGACACACACTCAATGATTCAGGAACAGTTTCTTCCCCTCTGCCATCAGGGGGATGGTACAGGAGCCTGAAGACACACACTCAACGATTCAGGAACAGCTTCTACCCCGCTGCCATTAGCGAGGAGGTTCGGGAGCCTGAAGACACACACTCAATGATTCAGGAACAGCTTCTTCCCCTCTGCCATCAGGGGGAAGTTACAGGAGCCTGAAGACACACACTCAATGATTCAGGAACAGTTTCTTCCCCTCTGCCATCAGCGGGATGGTACAGGAGCCTGAAGACACACACTCAGTGATTCAGGAACAGCTTCTTTCCCTATACTGTCAGGGAGGAGGTACGGGTGCCTGAAGACACACACTCAACGATTCCGGAACGGCTTCTTCCCCTCTGCCATCAGGGAGGAGGTACGGGAGCCTGAAGACACACACTCAACGATTCAGGAACGGCTTCTTCCCCTCTGCCATCAGGGAGGAGGTACAGGAGCCTGAAGGCACACACTTAACGATTAAGGAACGGCTTCTTCCCCTCTGCCATCAGGGATGAGGTATAGGAGCCTGAAGACACACACTCAACGATTTAGGAACAGCTTCTTCCGCTCTGCCATCAGGGAGGAGGTAATAGAGCCTGAAGGCACACACTCAACGATTAAGGAACGGCTTCTTCCCCTCTGCCATCAGGGAGGAGGTATAGGAGCCTGAAGACACACACTCAACGATTTAGGAACAGCTTCTTCCCCTCTGCCATCAGGGAGGGGGTACAGAAGCCCGAAGACACACACTCAAAGATTCAGGAACATCTTCTTCCCCTCTACAGTCAGGGAGGGGGTACAGGAGCCCGAAGGCTCAAACACAGTGATGCAGGAACAGCTTCTTCCCCTCTGCCATCAGGGAGAAGGTACAGGAGCCTGAAGACACACACTCAGCGATTCAGGAAAGGCTTCTTCCCCTCTGCCATCAGGGAGGAGGTACAAGAGCCTGAAGACACACACTTAACGATTCTGGAACGGCTTCTTCCCCTCTGCCATCAGGGAGGAGGTACAAGAGCATGAAGACACACACTCAGCAATTCAGAACAGCTTCTTCCCCTCTGCCATCATGGAGGAGGTACAGGAGCCTGAAGACACACACTCAGCGATTCAGGAACAGCTTCTTCCCCTCTGCCATCAGGGAGGAGGTATAGGAGCCTGAAGACACAGACTCAGCGATTCAGGAACAGCTTCTTCCCCTCTGCCATAAGGAAGGAGGTACAGGAGCCCGAAGACACACACTCAGTGATTCAGGAACAGCTTCATGTCCTCTGCCGTCAGGGAGGAAGTACAGGAGCCCGAAGACACACACTCAGCGATTCAGGAACAGCTTCTTCCCCTCTGCTGTCAGGGAGGAGGTACAGGAGCCCGAAGACACACTCTCAACGATTCACGAACACCTTCTTCTCCTCCGCCATCAGGGAGGAGGTACAGCAGCCTGAAGACACACACTCAACGATTCAGGAACAGCTTCTTCCCCGCTGCCATTAGCGAGGAGGTTCGGGAGCCTGAAGACACACACTCAATGATTCAGGAACAGCTTCTTCCCCTCTGCCATCAGGGGGAAGTTACAGGAGCCTGAAGACACATACTCAATGATTCAGGAACAGTTTCTTCCCCTCTGCCATCAGGGGGATGGTACAGGAGCCTGAAGACACACACTCAACGATTCAGGAACAGCTTCTTCCCCTATACCGTCAGGGAGGAGGTACGGGAGACTGAAGACACACACTCAACGATTCCGGAACGGCTTCTTCCCCTCTGCCATCAGGGAGGAGGTACAGGAGCCTGAAGACACACACGCAGTGATTCAGGAACAGCTTCTTCCCCTCTGCCATCAGGGTGGCAGTACAGGAGCCTAAAGACACACATTCAGGAACAGTTTCTTCCCCTCTGCCATCAGGGAGGCGGTACAGGAGCCTGCAGACACACTCAGTGATTCAGGAACAGCTTCTTACCCTCTGCCATAAGGGAGGAGGTACAGGAGCCTGAAGACACACACGCAGTAATTCAGGAACAACTTCTTCCCCTCTGCCATCAGGGATGTGGTACAGGAGCCTGTAGACACTGAACGATTCAGGAACAGCTTCTTTCCCTATACTGTCAGGGAGGACGTACGGGAGCCTGAAGACACAATCTCAACGGTTCCGGAACGGCTTCTTCCCCTCTGCCATCAGGGAGGAGGTACGGGAGCCTGAAGACACACACTCAACGATTCAGGAACGGCTTCTTCCCCTCTGCCATCAGGGAGGAGGTACAGGAGCCTGAAGGCACACACTCAACGATTCCGGAACGGCTTCTTCCCCTCTGCCATCAGGGAGGAGGTACAGGAGCCTGAAGACACACACGCAGTGATTCAGGAACAACTTCTTCCCCTCTGCCATCAGGGTGGCAGTACAGGAGCCTAAAGACACACACTCAGTGATTCAGGAACAGTTTCTTCCCCTCTGCCATCAGGGAGGCGGTACAGGAGCCTGAAGACACACTCAGTGATTCAGGAACAGCTTCTTCCCCTCTGCCATCAGGGAGGAGGTACAGGAGCCTGAAGACACACACGCAGTAATTCAGGAACAACTTCTTCCCCTCTGCCATCAGGGAAGTGGTACAGGAGCCTGAAGACACTCAACGATTCAGGAACAGCTCCTTTCCCTATACTGTCAGGGAGGACGTACGGGAGCCTGAATACACACACTCAACGATTCCGGAACGGCTTCTTCCCCTCTGCTGTCAGGGAGGAGGTACAGGAGCCCGAAGACACACACTCAACGATTCACGAACACCTTCTTCCCCTCCGCCATCAGGGAGGAGGTACAGGAGCCTGAAGACACAAACTCAACGATTCAGGAAAAGCTTCTTCCCCGCTGCCATTAGCGAGAAGGTTCGGGACCCTGAAGACACACACTCAATGATTCAGGAACAGCTTCTTCCCCTCTGCCATCAGGGGGAAGTTACAGGAGCCTGAAGACACACACTCAATGATTCAGGAACAGTTTCTTCCCCTCTGCCATCAGGTGGATGGTACAGGAGCCTGAAGACACACACTCAATGATTCAGGAACAGTTTCTTCCCCTCTGCAATCAGGGAGGAGGTACAGGAGCCTGAAGACACACACTCAGCGATTCAGGAACAGCTTCTTCCCCTCTGCCATCAGGGAGGAGGTACAGGAGCCTGAAGACACACACGCAGTGATTCAGGAACAACTTCTTCCCCTCTGCCATCAGGGATGTGGTACAGGAGCCTGAAGACACACACTCAACGATTCAGGAACAGCTCCTTCCCCTCTGCCATCAGGGAGGAGGTACGAGAGCCTGAAGACACACACTCAACGACTCAGGAACAGCTGCTTCCCCTCTGCCATCAGGGAGGAGGTACGAGAGCCTGAAGACACACACTCAACGATTCCGGGTCGGCTTCGTCCCCTCAGCCATCAGGGAGGAGGTACGGGAGCCTGAAGACACACACTCAACGATTCTGGAACGGCTTCTTCACCTCTGCCATCAGCGAGGAGGTTCGGGATCCTGAAGACACACACTCAACGATTCAGGAACAGCTTCTTCAACTCTGCCATCAGGGAGGAGGTACAGGAGCCTGAAGACACACACGCAGTGATTCAGGAACAACTTCTTCCCCTCTGCCATCAGGGTGGCAGTACAGGAGCCTGAAGACACACACTCAGTGATTCAGGAACAGCTTCTTCCCCTCTGCCATCAGGGAGGAGGTATAGGAGCCTGAAGACACAGACTCAGCGATTCAGGAACAGCTTCTTCCCCTCTGCCATAAGGAAGGAGGTACAGGAGCCTGAAGACACACACTCAGCCATTCAGGAACAACTTCTTCCCTTCTGCCATTAGGGATGTGGTACAGGAGCCTGAAGACATACACTCAATGAATCCGGAACGGCGTCTTTCCCTCTGCCATCAGGGAGGAGGTACAAGAGCCCGAAGACACACACTCAGTGATTCAGGAACAGCATCTTCCCCTCTGCCGTCAGGGAGGACGTACAGGAGCCCGAAGTCACACACTCAGCGATTCAGGAACAGCTTCTTCCCCTCTGCTGTCAGGGAGGAGGTACAGGAGCCCGAAGACACACACTCAACGATTCAGGAACAGCTTCTTCCCCGCTGCCATTAGCGAGGAGGTTCGGGAGCCTGAAGACACACACTCAATGATTCAGGAACAGCTTCTTCCCCTCTGCCATCAGGGGGAAGTTGCAGGAGCCTGAAGACACACATTCAATGATTCAGGAACAGTTTCTTCCCCTCTGCCATCAGGGGGATGGTACAGGAGCCTGAAGACACACACTCAACGATTCAGGAACACCTTCTTCCCCTATACCATCAGGGAGGAGGTACGGGAGCCTGAAGACACACACTCAACGATTCCGGAACGGCTTCTTCCCCTCTGCCATCAGGAAGGAGGTACAGGAGCCTGAAGACACACACTCAACGATTCAGGAACAGCTTCTTCCCCGCTGCCATTAGCGAGGAGGTTCGGGAGCCTGAAGACACACACTCAATGATTCAGGAACAGCTTCTTCCCCTCTGCCATCAGGGGGAAGTTGCAGGAGCCTGAAGTCACACATTCAATGATTCAGGAACAGTTTCTTCCCCTCTGCCATCAGGGGGATGGTACAGGAGCCTGAAGACACACACTCAACGATTCAGGAACAGCTTCTTCCCCTATACCATCAGGGAGGAGGTACGGGAGCCTGAAGACACACACTCAACGATTCCGGAACGGCTTCTTCCCCTCTGCCATTAGCGAGGAGGTACGGGAGCCTGAAGACACACGCTTCACGATTCAGGAACGGCTTCTTCCCCTCTGCCATCAGGGAGGAGGTACAGGAGCCTGAAGACACACACTCAACGATTCCGGAACGGCTTCTTCCCCTCTGCCATCAGGGAGGAGTTATGGGAGCCTGAAGACACACACTCAACGATTCCGGAACGGCTTCTTCCCCTCTGCCATCAGCGAGGAGGTTCGGGATCCTGAAGACACACACCCAACGATTCAGGAACAGCTCCTTCCCCTCTGCCATCAGGGAGGAGGTACAGGAGCCTGAAGACACACACGCAGTAATTCAGGAACAACTTCTTCCCCTCTGCCATCAGGGTGGCAGTACAGGAGCCTAAAGACACACACTCAGTGATTCAGGAACAGTTTCTTCCCCTCTGCCATCAGGGAGGCGGTACAGGAGCCTGAAGACACACACGCAGTAATTCAGGAACAACTTCTTCCCCTCTGCCATCAGGGATGTGGTACAGAAGCCTGAAGACACTCAACGATTCAGGAACAGCTTCTTTCCCCATACTGTCAGGGAGGAGGTACGGGAGCCTGAAGACACACACTCAACGATTCCGGAACGGCTTCTTCCCCTCTGCCATCAGGGAGGAGGTACGGGAGCCTGAAGACACACACTCAACGATTCTGGAACGGCTTCTTCCCCTCTGCCATCAGGGAGGAGGTACAGGAGCCTGAAGGCACACACTCAACGATTAAGGAACGGCTTCTTCCCCTCTGCCATCAGGGAGGAGGTATAGGAGCCTGAAGACACACACTCAGCGATTTAGGAACAGCTTCTTCCGCTCTGCCATCAGGGAGGAGGTACAAGAGCCTGAAGACACACACTCAGCCATTCAGGAACAGCTTCTTCTCCTCTGCCATCAGTTAGGAGGTACAGGAGCCCGAAGACACACACTCAACGATTCAGGAACATCTCCTTTCCCTCTACCGTCAGGGAGGGGGTACAGGGGCCCGAAGGCACACACTCAGTGATGCAGGAACAGCTTCTTCCCCTCTGCCATCAGGGAGAAGTTACAGGAGCCTGAAGACACACACTCAGCGATTCAGGAAAGGCTTCTTCCCCTCTGCCATCAGGGAGGAGGTACGAGAGCCTGAAGACACACACTCAACGATTCCGGAACGGCTTCTTCCCCTCTGCCATCAGGGAGGAGGTACAAGAGCCTGAAGACACACACTCAGCAATTCAGAACAGCTTCTTCCCCTCTGCCATCATGGAGGAGGTACAGGAGCCTGAAGACACACACTCAGCGATTCAGGAACAGCTTATTCCCCTCTGCCATCAGGGAGGAGGTATAGGAGCCTGAAGACACGGACTCAGCGATTCAGGAACAGCTTCTTCCCCTCTGCCATAAGGAAGGAGGTACAGGAGCCCGAAGACACACACTCAGTGATTCGGAACAGCTTCTTCCCCTCTGCCGTCAGGGAGGAAACACAGGAACCCGAAGACACACACTCAGCAATTCAGGAACAGCTTCTTCCCCTCTGCTGTCAAGGAGGAGGTACAGGAGCCTGAAGACACACACTCAACGATTCAGGAACAATTTCTTCCCCTCTGCAATCAGGGAGGAGGTACAGGAGCCTAAAGACACACACTCAGCGATTCAGGAACAGCTTCTTCCCCTCTGCCATCAGGGAGGAGGTACAGGAGCCTGAAGACACACACTCAACGATTCAGGAACAGCTTCTTCCCCGCTGCCATTAGCGAGGAGGTTCGGGAGCCTGAAGACACACACTCAATGATTCAGGAACAGCTTCTTCCCCTCTGCCATCAGGGGGAAGTTACAGGAGCCTGAAGACACACACTCAATGATTCAGGAACAGTTTCTTCCCGTCTGCCATCAGGGGGATGGTACAGGAGCCTGAAGACACACACTCAACGATTCAGGAACAACTTCTTCCCCTCTGCCATCAGGGATGTGGAACAGGAGCCTGAAGACACACACTCAACGATTCAGGAACAGCTCCTTCCCCTCTGCCATCAGGGAGAAGTTACAGGAGCCTGAAGACACACACTCAATGATTCAGGAACAGTTTCTTCCCGTCTGCCATCAGGGGTATGGTACAGGAGCCTGAAGACACACACTCAACGATTCAGGAACAATTTCTTCCCCTCTGCAATCAGGGAGGAGGTACAGGAGCCTAAAGACACACACTCAACGATTCCGGAACGGCTTCTTCCCCTCTGCCATCAGCGAGGAGGTTCGGGATCCTGAAGACACACACCCAACGATTCAGGAACAGCTCCTTCCCCTCTGCCATCAGGGAGGAGGTACAGGAGCCTGAAGACACACACGCAGTAATTCAGGAACAACTTCTTCCCCTCTGCCATCAGGGTGGCAGTACAGGAGCCTAAAGACACACACTCAGTGATTCAGGAACAGTTTCTTCCCCTCTGCCATCAGGGAGGCGGTACAGGAGCCTGAAGACACACACGCAGTAATTCAGGAACAACTTCTTCCCCTCTGCCATCAGGGATGTGGTACAGAAGCCTGAAGACACTCAACGATTCAGGAACAGCTTCTTTCCCCATACTGTCAGGGAGGAGGTACGGGAGCCTGAAGACACACACTCAACGATTCCGGAACGGCTTCTTCCCCTCTGCCATCAGGGAGGAGGTACGGGAGCCTGAAGACACACACTCAACGATTCTGGAACGGCTTCTTCCCCTCTGCCATCAGGGAGGAGGTACAGGAGCCTGAAGGCACACACTCAACGATTAAGGAACGGCTTCTTCCCCTCTGCCATCAGGGAGGAGGTATAGGAGCCTGAAGACACACACTCAGCGATTTAGGAACAGCTTCTTCCGCTCTGCCATCAGGGAGGAGGTACAAGAGCCTGAAGACACACACTCAGCCATTCAGGAACAGCTTCTTCTCCTCTGCCATCAGTTAGGAGGTACAGGAGCCCGAAGACACACACTCAACGATTCAGGAACATCTCCTTTCCCTCTACCGTCAGGGAGGGGGTACAGGGGCCCGAAGGCACACACTCAGTGATGCAGGAACAGCTTCTTCCCCTCTGCCATCAGGGAGAAGTTACAGGAGCCTGAAGACACACACTCAGCGATTCAGGAAAGGCTTCTTCCCCTCTGCCATCAGGGAGGAGGTACGAGAGCCTGAAGACACACACTCAACGATTCCGGAACGGCTTCTTCCCCTCTGCCATCAGGGAGGAGGTACAAGAGCCTGAAGACACACACTCAGCAATTCAGAACAGCTTCTTCCCCTCTGCCATCATGGAGGAGGTACAGGAGCCTGAAGACACACACTCAGCGATTCAGGAACAGCTTATTCCCCTCTGCCATCAGGGAGGAGGTATAGGAGCCTGAAGACACGGACTCAGCGATTCAGGAACAGCTTCTTCCCCTCTGCCATAAGGAAGGAGGTACAGGAGCCCGAAGACACACACTCAGTGATTCGGAACAGCTTCTTCCCCTCTGCCGTCAGGGAGGAAGCACAGGAACCCGAAGACACACACTCAGCAATTCAGGAACAGCTTCTTCCCCTCTGCTGTCAAGGAGGAGGTACAGGAGCCTGAAGACACACACTCAACGATTCAGGAACAATTTCTTCCCCTCTGCAATCAGGGAGGAGGTACAGGAGCCTAAAGACACACACTCAGCGATTCAGGAACAGCTTCTTCCCCTCTGCCATCAGGGAGGAGGTACAGGAGCCTGAAGACACACACTCAACGATTCAGGAACAGCTTCTTCCCCGCTGCCATTAGCGAGGAGGTTCGGGAGCCTGAAGACACACACTCAATGATTCAGGAACAGCTTCTTCCCCTCTGCCATCAGGGGGAAGTTACAGGAGCCTGAAGACACACACTCAATGATTCAGGAACAGTTTCTTCCCGTCTGCCATCAGGGGGATGGTACAGGAGCCTGAAGACACACACTCAACGATTCAGGAACAACTTCTTCCCCTCTGCCATCAGGGATGTGGAACAGGAGCCTGAAGACACACACTCAACGATTCAGGAACAGCTCCTTCCCCTCTGCCATCAGGGAGAAGTTACAGGAGCCTGAAGACACACACTCAATGATTCAGGAACAGTTTCTTCCCGTCTGCCATCAGGGGTATGGTACAGGAGCCTGAAGACACACACTCAACGATTCAGGAACAATTTCTTCCCCTCTGCAATCAGGGAGGAGGTACAGGAGCCTAAAGACACACACTCAGCGATTTAGGAACAGCTTCTTCCCCTCTGCCATCAGGGAGGAGGTACAGGAGCCTGAAGACACACACCCAACGATTCAGGAACAGCTCCTTCCCCTCTGCCATCAGGGAGGAGGTACAGGAGCCTGAAGACACACACGCAGTAATTCAGGAACAACTTCTTCCCCTCTGCCATCAGGGTGGAAGTACAGGAGCCTAAAGACACACACAGTGATTCAGGAAGAGCTTCTTCCCCTCTGCCATCAGGGAGGAGGTACAGGAGCCTGAAGACACACACGCTGTAATTCAGGAACAACTTCTTCCCCTCTGCCATCAGGGATGTGGTACAGGAGCCTGAAGACACTCAACGATTCAGGAACAGCTTCTTTCCCTATACTGTCAGGGAGTAGGTATGGGAGCCTGAAGACACACACTCAACGATTCCGGAACGGCTTCTTCCCCTCTGCCATCAGGGAGGAGATACGGGAGCCTGAAGACACACATTCAACGATTCTGGAACGGCTTCTTCCCCTCTGCCATCAGGGAGGAGGTACAGGAGCCTGAAGGCACACACTCAACGATTAAGGAACGGCTTCTTCCCCTCTGCCATCAGGGAGGAGGTATAGGAGCCTGAAGACACACACTCAACGATTTAGGAACAGCTTCTTCCGCTCTGCCATCAGGGAGGAGGTACAAGAGCCTGAAGACACACACTCAGCCATTCAGGAACAGCTTCTTCTCCTCTGCCATCAGTTATGAGGTACAGGAGCCCGAAGACACACACTCAACGATTCAGGAACATCTTCTTCCCCTCTGCCGTCAGGGAGGTGGTACAGGAGCCCGAAGGCTCACACACACTGTTGCAGGAACAGCTTCTTCCCCTCTGCCATCACGGAGAAAGTACAGGAGCCTGAAGACACACACTCAGCGATTCCGGAACGGCTTCTTCCCCTCTGCCATCAGGGAAGAGATACAAGAGCCTGAAGACACACACTCAGCAATTCAGAACAGCTTCTTCCCCTCTGCCATCATGGAGGAGGTACAGGAGCCTGAAGACACACACTCAGCGATTCAGGAACTGCTTCTTCCCCTCTGCCATCAGGGAGGAGGTACGAGACCCTGAAGACACACACTCAACGATTCCGGAACGGCTTCTTCCCCTCTGCCATCAAGGAGGAGGTACAGGAGCCTGAAGACACACACTCAGCCATTCAGGAACATCTTCTTCCCCTCTGCTGTCAGGGAGGAGGTACAGGAGCCCGAAGACACACACTCAACGATTCACGAACACCTTCTTCCCCTCCGCCATCAGGGAGGAGGTACAGGAGCCTGAAGACACACACTCAACGATTCAGGAACAGCTTCTTCCCCGCTGCCATTAGCGAGGAGGTTCGGGACCCTGAAGACACACACTCAATGATTCAGGAACAGCTTCTTCCCCTCTGCCATCAGGGGGAAGTTACAGGAGCCTGAAGACACACACTCAATGATTCAGGAACAGTTTCTTCCCCTCTGCCATCAGGGGGATGGTACAGGAGCCAGAAGACACACGCTCAATGATTCAGGAACAGTTTCTTCCCCTCTGCAATCAGGGAGGAGGTACAGGAGCCTGAAGACACACACTCAGCGATTCAGGAACAGCTTCTTCCCCTCTGCCATCAGGGAGGAGGTACAGGAGCCTGAAGACACACACGCAGTGATTCAGGAACAACTTCTTCCCCTCTGCCATCAGGGATGTGGTACAGGAGCCTGAAGACACACACTCAACGATTCAGGAACAGCTCCTTCCCCTCTGCCATCAGGGAGGAGGTACGAGAGCCTGAAGACACACACTCAACGACTCAGGAACAGCTCCTTCCCCTCTGCCATCAGGGAGGAGGTACGAGAGCCTGAAGACACACACTCAACGATTCCGGGTCGGCTTCGTCCCCTCAGCCATCAGGGAGGAGGTACGGGAGCCTGAAGACACACACTCAACGATTCCGGAACGGCTTCTTCACCTCTGCCATCAGCGAGGAGGTTCGGGATCCTGAAGACACACACTCAACGATTCAGGAACAGCTTCTTCAACTCTGCCATCAGGGAGGAGGTACAGGAGCCTGAAGACACACACGCAGTGATTCAGGAACAACTTCTTCCCCTCTGCCATCAGGGTGGCAGTACAGGAGCCTGAAGACACACACTCAGTGATTCAGGAACAGCTTCTTCCCCTCTGCCATCAGGGAGGAGGTATAGGAGCCTGAAGACACAGACTCAGCGATTCAGGAACAGCTTCTTCCCCTCTGCCATAAGGAAGGAGGTACAGGAGCCTGAAGACACACACTCAGCCATTCAGGAACAACTTCTTCCCTTCTGCCATTAGGGATGTGGTACAGGAGCCTGAAGACATACACTCAATGAATCCGGAACGGCGTCTTTCCCTCTGCCATCAGGGAGGAGGTACAAGAGCCCGAAGACACACACTCAGTGATTCAGGAACAGCATCTTCCCCTCTGCCGTCAGGGAGGACGTACAGGAGCCCGAAGTCACACACTCAGCGATTCAGGAACAGCTTCTTCCCCTCTGCTGTCAGGGAGGAGGTACAGGAGCCCGAAGACACACACTCAACGATTCAGGAACAGCTTCTTCCCCGCTGCCATTAGCGAGGAGGTTCGGGAGCCTGAAGACACACACTCAATGATTCAGGAACAGCTTCTTCCCCTCTGCCATCAGGGGGAAGTTGCAGGAGCCTGAAGACACACATTCAATGATTCAGGAACAGTTTCTTCCCCTCTGCCATCAGGGGGATGGTACAGGAGCCTGAAGACACACACTCAACGATTCCGGAACGGCTTCTTCCCCTCTGCCATCAGGAAGGAGGTACAGGAGCCTGAAGACACACACTCAACGATTCAGGAACAGCTTCTTCCCCGCTGCCATTAGCGAGGAGGTTCGGGAGCCTGAAGACACACACTCAATGATTCAGGAACAGCTTCTTCCCCTCTGCCATCAGGGGGAAGTTGCAGGAGCCTGAAGTCACACATTCAATGATTCAGGAACAGTTTCTTCCCCTCTGCCATCAGGGGGATGGTACAGGAGCCTGAAGACACACACTCAACGATTCAGGAACAGCTTCTTCCCCTATACCATCAGGGAGGAGGTACGGGAGCCTGAAGACACACACTCAACGATTCCGGAACGGCTTCTTCCCCTCTGCCATTAGCGAGGAGGTACGGGAGCCTGAAGACACACGCTTCACGATTCAGGAACGGCTTCTTCCCCTCTGCCATCAGGGAGGAGGTACAGGAGCCTGAAGACACACACTCAACGATTCCGGAACGGCTTCTTCCCCTCTGCCATCAGGGAGGAGTTATGGGAGCCTGAAGACACACACTCAACGATTCCGGAACGGCTTCTTCCCCTCTGCCATCAGCGAGGAGGTTCGGGATCCTGAAGACACACACCCAACGATTCAGGAACAGCTCCTTCCCCTCTGCCATCAGGGAGGAGGTACAGGAGCCTGAAGACACACACGCAGTAATTCAGGAACAACTTCTTCCCCTCTGCCATCAGGGTGGCAGTACAGGAGCCTAAAGACACACACTCAGTGATTCAGGAACAGTTTCTTCCCCTCTGCCATCAGGGAGGCGGTACAGGAGCCTGAAGACACACACGCAGTAATTCAGGAACAACTTCTTCCCCTCTGCCATCAGGGATGTGGTACAGAAGCCTGAAGACACTCAACGATTCAGGAACAGCTTCTTTCCCCATACTGTCAGGGAGGAGGTACGGGAGCCTGAAGACACACACTCAACGATTCCGGAACGGCTTCTTCCCCTCTGCCATCAGGGAGGAGGTACGGGAGCCTGAAGACACACACTCAACGATTCTGGAACGGCTTCTTCCCCTCTGCCATCAGGGAGGAGGTACAGGAGCCTGAAGGCACACACTCAACGATTAAGGAACGGCTTCTTCCCCTCTGCCATCAGGGAGGAGGTATAGGAGCCTGAAGACACACACTCAGCGATTTAGGAACAGCTTCTTCCGCTCTGCCATCAGGGAGGAGGTACAAGAGCCTGAAGACACACACTCAGCCATTCAGGAACAGCTTCTTCTCCTCTGCCATCAGTTAGGAGGTACAGGAGCCCGAAGACACACACTCAACGATTCAGGAACATCTCCTTTCCCTCTACCGTCAGGGAGGGGGTACAGGGGCCCGAAGGCACACACTCAGTGATGCAGGAACAGCTTCTTCCCCTCTGCCATCAGGGAGAAGTTACAGGAGCCTGAAGACACACACTCAGCGATTCAGGAAAGGCTTCTTCCCCTCTGCCATCAGGGAGGAGGTACGAGAGCCTGAAGACACACACTCAACGATTCCGGAACGGCTTCTTCCCCTCTGCCATCAGGGAGGAGGTACAAGAGCCTGAAGACACACACTCAGCAATTCAGAACAGCTTCTTCCCCTCTGCCATCATGGAGGAGGTACAGGAGCCTGAAGACACACACTCAGCGATTCAGGAACAGCTTATTCCCCTCTGCCATCAGGGAGGAGGTATAGGAGCCTGAAGACACGGACTCAGCGATTCAGGAACAGCTTCTTCCCCTCTGCCATAAGGAAGGAGGTACAGGAGCCCGAAGACACACACTCAGTGATTCGGAACAGCTTCTTCCCCTCTGCCGTCAGGGAGGAAGCACAGGAACCCGAAGACACACACTCAGCAATTCAGGAACAGCTTCTTCCCCTCTGCTGTCAAGGAGGAGGTACAGGAGCCTGAAGACACACACTCAACGATTCAGGAACAATTTCTTCCCCTCTGCAATCAGGGAGGAGGTACAGGAGCCTAAAGACACACACTCAGCGATTCAGGAACAGCTTCTTCCCCTCTGCCATCAGGGAGGAGGTACAGGAGCCTGAAGACACACACTCAACGATTCAGGAACAGCTTCTTCCCCGCTGCCATTAGCGAGGAGGTTCGGGAGCCTGAAGACACACACTCAATGATTCAGGAACAGCTTCTTCCCCTCTGCCATCAGGGGGAAGTTACAGGAGCCTGAAGACACACACTCAATGATTCAGGAACAGTTTCTTCCCGTCTGCCATCAGGGGGATGGTACAGGAGCCTGAAGACACACACTCAACGATTCAGGAACAACTTCTTCCCCTCTGCCATCAGGGATGTGGAACAGGAGCCTGAAGACACACACTCAACGATTCAGGAACAGCTCCTTCCCCTCTGCCATCAGGGAGAAGTTACAGGAGCCTGAAGACACACACTCAATGATTCAGGAACAGTTTCTTCCCGTCTGCCATCAGGGGTATGGTACAGGAGCCTGAAGACACACACTCAACGATTCAGGAACAATTTCTTCCCCTCTGCAATCAGGGAGGAGGTACAGGAGCCTAAAGACACACACTCAGCGATTTAGGAACAGCTTCTTCCCCTCTGTCATCAGGGAGGAGGTACAGGAGCCTGAAGACACACACCCAACGATTCAGGAACAGCTCCTTCCCCTCTGCCATCAGGGAGGAGGTACAGGAGCCTGAAGACACACACGCAGTAATTCAGGAACAACTTCTTCCCCTCTGCCATCAGGGTGGAAGTACAGGAGCCTAAAGACACACACAGTGATTCAGGAAGAGCTTCTTCCCCTCTGCCATCAGGGAGGAGGTACAGGAGCCTGAAGACACACACGCTGTAATTCAGGAACAACTTCTTCCCCTCTGCCATCAGGGATGTGGTACAGGAGCCTGAAGACACTCAACGATTCAGGAACAGCTTCTTTCCCTATACTGTCAGGGAGTAGGTATGGGAGCCTGAAGACACACACTCAACGATTCTGGAACGGCTTCTTCCCCTCTGCCATCAGGGAGGAGGTACAGGAGCCTGAAGGCACACACTCAACGATTAAGGAACGGCTTCTTCCCCTCTGCCATCAGGGAGGAGGTATAGGAGCCTGAAGACACACACTCAACGATTTAGGAACAGCTTCTTCCGCTCTGCCATCAGGGAGGAGGTACAAGAGCCTGAAGACACACACTCAGCCATTCAGGAACAGCTTCTTCTCCTCTGCCATCAGTTATGAGGTACAGGAGCCCGAAGACACACACTCAACGATTCAGGAACGGCTTCTTCCCCTCTGCCATCAGGGAGGAGGTACAAGAGCCTGAAGACACACACTCAGCAATTCAGAACAGCTTCTTCCCCTCTGCCATTATGGAGGAGGTACAAGAGCCTGAAGACACACACTCAGCGATTCAGGAACAGCTTCTTCCCCTCTGCCATCAGGGAGGAGGTACAGGAGCCTGAAGACACACACTCAGCGATTCCGGAACGGCTTCTTCCCCTCTGCCATCAGGGAAGAGATACAAGAGCCTGAAGACACACACTCAGCAATTCAGAACAGCTTCTTCCCCTCTGCCATCATGGAGGAGGTACAGGAGCCTGAAGACACACACTCAGCGATTCAGGAACTGCTTCTTCCCCTCTGCCATCAGGGAGGAGGTACGAGACCCTGAAGACACACACTCAACGATTCCGGAACGGCTTCTTCCCCTCTGCCATCAGGGAGGAGGTACAAGAGCCTGAAGACACACACTCAGCAATTCAGAACAGCTTCTTCCCCTCTGCCATCATGGAGGAGGTACAAGAGCCTGAAGACACACACTCAGCGATTCAGGAACAGCTTCTTCCCCTCTGCCATCAGGGAGGAGGTATAGGAGCCTAAAGACACAGACTCAGCGATTCAGGAACAGCTTCTTCCCCTCTGCCATAAGGAAGGAGGTACAGGAGCCCGAAGACACACACTCAGTGATTCAGGAACAGCTTCATCTCCTCTGCCGTCAGGGAGGAAGTACAGGAGCCCGAAGACACACACTCAGCGATTCAGGAACAGCTTCTTCCCCTCTGCTGTCAGGGAGGAGGTACAGGAGCCCGAAGACACACACTCAACGATTCACGAACACCTTCTTCCCCTCCGCCATCAGGGAGGAGGTACAGGAGCCTGAAGACACACACTCAACGATTCAGGAACAGCTTCTTCCCCGCAGCCATTAGCGAGGAGGTTCGGGACCCTGAAGACACACACTCAATGATTCAGGAACAGCTTCTTCCCCTCTGCCATCAGGGGGAAGTTACAGGAGCCTGAAGACACACACTCAATGATTCAGGAACAGTTTCTTCCCCTCTGCCATCAGGGGGATGGTACAGGAGCCTGAAGACACACACTCAATGATTCAGGAACAGTTTCTTCCCCTCTGCAATCAGGGAGGAGGTACAGGAGCCTGAAGACACACACTCAGCGATTCAGGAACAGCTTCTTCCCCTCTGCCATCAGGGAGGAGGTACAGGAGCCTGAAGACACACACGCAGTGATTCAGGAACAACTTCTTCCCCTCTGCCATCAGGGATGTGGTACAGGAGCCTGAAGACACACACTCAACGATTCTGGAACAGCTCCTTCCCCTCTGCCATCAGGGAGGAGGTACGAGAGCCTGAAGACACACACTCAACGATTCAGGAACAGCTCCTTCCCCTCTGCCAACAGGGAGGAGGTACAGGAGACTGAAGACACACACTCAACGATTCAGGAACAGCTTCTTCCCCTCTGCCATCAGGGAGGAGGTACGAGAGCCTGAAGACACACACTCAACGATTCCGGGACGGCTCCTTCCCCTCTGCCATCAGGGAGGATGTACGAGAGCCTGAAGACACACACTCAACGATTTAGGAACAGCTTCTTCCGCTCTGCCATCAGGGAGGAGGTACAAGAGCCTGAAGACACACACTCAGCCATTCAGGAACAGCTTCTTCTCCTCTGCCATCAGTTATGAGGTACAGGAGCCCGAAGACACACACTCAACGATTCAGGAACATCTTCTTCCCCTCTACCGTCAGGGAGGTGGTACAGGAGCCCGAAGGCTCACACACAGTGATGCAGGAACAGCTTCTTCCCCTCTGCCATCACGGAGAAAGTACAGGAGCCTGAAGACACACACTCAGCGATTCCGGAACGGCTTCTTCCCCTCTGCCATCAGGGAAGAGGTACAAGAGCCTGAAGACACACACTCAGCAATTCAGAACAGCTTCTTCCCCTCTGCCATCATGGAGGAGGTACAGGAGCCTGAAGACACACACTCAGCGATTCAGGAACTGCTTCTTCCCCTCTGCCATCAGGGAGGAGGTACGAGACCCTGAAGACACACACTCAACGATTCCGGAACGGCTTCTTCCCCTCTGCCATCAGGGAGGAGGTACAAGAGCCTGAAGACACACACTCAGCAATTCAGAACAGCTTCTTCCCCTCTGCCATCATGGAGGAGGTACAAGAGCCTGAAGACACACACTCAGCGATTCAGGAACAGCTTCTTCCCCTCTGCCATCAGGGAGGAGGTATAGGAGCCTAAAGACACAGACTCAGCGATTCAGGAACAGCTTCTTCCCCTCTGCCATAAGGAAGGAGGTACAGGAGCCCGAAGACACACACTCAGTGATTCAGGAACAGCTTCATCTCCTCTGCCGTGAGGGAGGAAGTACAGGAGCCCGAAGACACACACTCAGCGATTCAGGAACAGCTTCTTCCCCTCCGACATCAGGGAGGAGGTACAGGAGCCTGAAGACACACACTCAACGATTCAGGAACAGCTTCTTCCCCGCTGCCATTAGAGAGGAGGTTCGGGACCCTGAAGACACACACTCAATGATTCAGGAACAGCTTCTTCCCCTCTGCCATCAGGGGGAAGTTACAGGAGCCTGATGACACACACTCAATGATTCAGGAACAGTTTCTTCCCCTCTGCCATCAGGGGGATGGTACAGGAGCCTGAAGACACACACTCAATGATTCAGGAACAGTTTCTTCCCCTCTGCAATCAGGGAGGAGGTACAGGAGCCTGAAGACACACACTCAGCGATTCAGGAACAGCTTCTTCCCCTCTGCCATCAGGGAGGAGGTACAGGAGCCTGAAGACACACACGCAGTGATTCAGGAACAACTTCTTCCCCTCTGCCATCAGGGATGTGGTACAGGAGCCTGAAGACACACACTCAACGACTCAGGAACAGCTCCTTCCCCTCTGCCATCAGGGAGGAGGTACGAGAGCCTGAAGACACACACTCAACGATTCAGGAACAGCTCCTTCCCCTCTGCCAACAGGGAGGAGGTACCAGAGCCTGAAGACACACACTCAGCGATTCGGGAACACCTTCTTCCCCTCTGCCATCAGGGAGGAGGTACAGGAGCCTGAAGACACACACTCAACGACTCAGGAACTGCTCCTTCCCCTCTGCCATCAGGGAGGAGGTACGAGAGACTGAAGACACACACTCAACGATTCCGGGACGGCTTCGTCCCCTCAGCCATCAGGGAGGTGGTACGGGAGCCTGAAGACACACACTCAACGATTCCGGAAAGGCTTCTTCACCTCTGCCATCAGCGAGGAGGTTCGGGATCCTGAAGACACACACTCAACGATTCAGGAACAGCTTCTTCAACTCTGCCATCAGGGAGGAGGTACAGGAGCCTGAAGACACACACGCAGTGATTCAGGAACAACTTCTTCCCCTCTGCCATCAGGGTGGCAGTACAGGAGCCTGAAGACACACACTCAGTGATTCAGGAACAGCTTCTTCCCCTCTGCCATCAGGGAGGCGGTACAGGAGCCTGAAGACAAACACTCAGTGATTCAGGAACAGTTTCTTCCCCTCTGCCATCAGGGAGGAGGTACAGGAGCCTGAAGACAAACACTCAGCGATCCAGGAACAGCTTCTTCCCCTCTGCCATCAGGGAGGAGGTATAGGAGCCTGAAGACACAGACTCAGCGATTCAGGAACTGCTTCTTCCCCTCTGCCATAAGGAAGGAGGTACAGGAGCCTGAAGACACACACTCAGCCATTCAGGAACAACTTCTTCCCTTCTCCCATCAGGGATGTGGTACAGGAGCCTGAAGACACACACTCAACGATTCAGGAACTGCTTCTTCCCCTCTGCCATCATGGAGGAGGTACAAGAGCCTGAAGACACACACTCAGCGATTCAGGAACAGCTTCTTCCCCTCTGCCATCAGGGAGGAGGTATAGGAGCCTAAAGACACAGACTCAGCGATTCAGGAGCAGCTTCTTCCCCTCTGCCATAAGGAAGGAGTTACAGGAGCCCGAAGACACACACTCAGTGATTCAGGAACAGCTTCATCTCCTCTGCCGTCAGGGAGGAAGTACAGGAGCCCGAAGACACACACTCAGCGATTCAGGAACAGCTTCTTCCCCTCTGCTGTCAGGGAGGAGGTACAGGAGCCCGAAGACACACACTCAGCGATTCACGAACACCTTCTTCCCCTCCGCCATCAGGGAGGAGGTACAGGAGCCTGAAGACACACACTCAACGATTCAGGAACAGCTTCTTCCCCGCTGCCATTAGCGAGGAGGATCGGGACCCTGAAGACACACACTCAATGATTCAGGAACAGCTTCTTCCCCTCTGCCATCAGGGGGACGTTACAGGAGCCTAAAGACACACACTCAATGATTCAGGAACAGTTTCTTCCCCTCTGCCATCAGGGGGATGGTACAGGAGCCTGAAGACACACACTCAATGATTCAGGAACAGTTTCTTCCCCTCTGCAATCAGGGAGGAGGTACAGGAGCCTGAAGACACACACTCAGCGATTCAGGAACAGCTTCTTCCCCTCTGCCATCAGGGAGGAGGTACAGGAGCCTGAAGACACACACGCAGTGATTCAGGAACAACTTCTTCCCCTCTGCCATCAGGGATGTGGTACAGGAGCCTGAAGACACACACTCAACGATTCAGGAACAGCTCCTTTCCCTCTGCCATCAGGGAGGAGGTACGAGAGCCTGTAGACACACACTCAACGATTCAGAACAGCTCCTTCCCCTCTGCCAACAGGGAGGAGGTACCAGAGCCTGAAGACACACACTCAGCGATTCAGGAACACCTTCTTTCCCTCTGCCATCAGGGAGGAGGTACAGGACCCTGAAGACACACACTCAACGATTCAGGAACAGCTCCTTCCCCTCTGCCATCAGGGAGGAGGTACGAGAGCCTGAAGACACACACTCAACGACTCAGGAACTGCTCCTTCCCCTCTGCCATCAGGGAGGAGGTACGAGAGCCTGAAGACACACACTCAACGATTCCGGGACGGCTTCGTCCCATCAGCCATCAGGGAGGTGGTACGGGAGCCTGAAGACACACACTCAACGATTCCGTAACGGCTTCTTCACCTCTGCCATCAGCGAGGAGGTTCGGTATCCTGAAGACACACACTCAACGATTCAGGAACAGCTTCTTCAGCTCTGCCATCAGGGAGGAGGTACAGGAGCCTGAAGACACACACGCAGTGATTCAGGAACAACTTCTTCCCCTCTGCCATCAGGGTGGAGGTACAGGAGCCTGACGACAAACTCTCAGCGATTCAGGAACAGCTTCTTCCCCTCTGCCATCAGGGAGGAGGTATAGGAGCCTGAAGACACAGACTCAGCGATTCAGGAACTGCTTCTTCCCCTCTGCCATAAGGAAGGAAGTACAGGAGCCTGAAGACACACACTCAGCCATTCAGGAACAACTTCTTCCCTTCTGCCATCAGGGATGTGGTACAGGAGCCTGAAGACACACACCCAACGATTCAGGAACTGCTTCTTCCCCTCTGCCATCAGGACGGAGGTACAGGAGCCTGAAGACACACACTCAGCGATTCAGGAACAGCTTCTTCCCCTCTGCCATCAGGGAGGAGGTATAGGAGCCTAAAGACACAGACTCAGCGATTCAGGAACAGCTTCTTCCCCTCTGCCATAAGGAAGGAGTTACAGGAGCCCGAAGACACACACTCAGTGATTCAGGAACAGCTTCATCTCCTCTGCCGTCAGGGAGGAAGTACAGGAGCCCGAAGACACACACTCAGCGATTCAGGAACAGCTTCTTCCCCTCTGCTGTCAGGGAGGAGGTACAGGAGCCCGAAGACACACACTCAACGATTCACGAACACCTTCTTCCCCTCCGCCATCAGGGAGGAGGTACAGGAGCCTGAAGACACACACTCAACGATTCAGGAACAGCTTCTTCCCCGCTGCCATTAGCGAGGAGGTTCGGGACCCTGAAGACACACACTCAATGATTCAGGAACAGCTTCTTCCCCTCTGCCATCAGGGGGAAGTTACAGGAGCCTGAAGACACACACTCAATGATTCAGGAACAGTTTCTTCCCCTCTGCCATCAGGGGGATGGTACAGGAGCCAGAAGACACACGCTCAATGATTCAGGAACAGTTTCTTCCCCTCTGCAATCAGGGAGGAGGTACAGGAGCCTGAAGACACACACTCAGCGATTCAGGAACAGCTTCTTCCCCTCTGCCATCAGGGAGGAGGTACAGGAGCCTGAAGACACACACGCAGTGATTCAGGAACAACTTCTTCCCCTCTGCCATCAGGGATGTGGTACAGGAGCCTGAAGACATACACTCAACGATTCAGGAACAGCTCCTTCCCCTCTGCCATCAGGGAGGAGGTACGAGAGCCTGAAGACACACACTCAACGATTCAGGAACAGTTCCTTCCCCTCTGCCAACAGGGAGGAGGTACCAGAGCCTGAAGACACACACTCAGCAATTCGGGAACACCTTCTTCCCCTCTGCCATCAGGGAGGAGGTACAGGACCCTGAAGACACACACTCAACGATTCAGGAACAGCTCCTTCCCCTCTGCCATCAGGGAGGAGGTACGAGAGCCTGAAGACACACACTCAACGACTCAGGAACTGCTCCTTCCCCTCTGCCATCAGGGAGGAGGTACGAGAGCCTGAAGACACACACTCAACGATTCAGGGACGTCTTCGTCCCCTCAGCCATCAGGGAGGTGGTACGGGAGCCTGAAGACACACACTCAACGATTCCGGAACGGCTTCTTCACCTCTGTCATCAGCGAGGAGGTTCGGGATCCTGAAGACACACACTCAACGATTCAGGAACAGCTCCTTTCCCTCTGCCATCAGGGAGGAGGTACGAGAGCCTGTAGACACACACTCAACGATTCAGAACAGCTCCTTCCCCTCTGCCAACAGGGAGGAGGTACCAGAGCCTGAAGACACACACTCAGCGATTCAGGAACACCTTCTTTCCCTCTGCCATCAGGGAGGAGGTACAGGACCCTGAAGACACACACTCAACGATTCAGGAACAGCTCCTTCCCCTCTGCCATCAGGGAGGAGGTACGAGAGCCTGAAGACACACACTCAACGACTCAGGAACTGCTCCTTCCCCTCTGCCATCAGGGAGGAGGTACGAGAGCCTGAAGACACACACTCAACGATTCCGGGACGGCTTCGTCCCATCAGCCATCAGGGAGGTGGTACGGGAGCCTGAAGACACACACTCAACGATTCCGTAACGGCTTCTTCACCTCTGCCATCAGCGAGGAGGTTCGGTATCCTGAAGACACACACTCAACGATTCAGGAACAGCTTCTTCAGCTCTGCCATCAGGGAGGAGGTACAGGAGCCTGAAGACACACACGCAGTGATTCAGGAACAACTTCTTCCCCTCTGCCATCAGGGTGGAGGTACAGGAGCCTGACGACAAACTCTCAGCGATTCAGGAACAGCTTCTTCCCCTCTGCCATCAGGGAGGAGGTATAGGAGCCTGAAGACACAGACTCAGCGATTCAGGAACTGCTTCTTCCCCTCTGCCATAAGGAAGGAAGTACAGGAGCCTGAAGACACACACTCAGCCATTCAGGAACAACTTCTTCCCTTCTGCCATCAGGGATGTGGTACAGGAGCCTGAAGACACACACCCAACGATTCAGGAACTGCTTCTTCCCCTCTGCCATCAGGACGGAGGTACAGGAGCCTGAAGACACACACTCAGCGATTCAGGAACAGCTTCTTCCCCTCTGCCATCAGGGAGGAGGTATAGGAGCCTAAAGACACAGACTCAGCGATTCAGGAACAGCTTCTTCCCCTCTGCCATAAGGAAGGAGTTACAGGAGCCCGAAGACACACACTCAGTGATTCAGGAACAGCTTCATCTCCTCTGCCGTCAGGGAGGAAGTACAGGAGCCCGAAGACACACACTCAGCGATTCAGGAACAGCTTCTTCCCCTCTGCTGTCAGGGAGGAGGTACAGGAGCCCGAAGACACACACTCAACGATTCACGAACACCTTCTTCCCCTCCGCCATCAGGGAGGAGGTACAGGAGCCTGAAGACACACACTCAACGATTCAGGAACAGCTTCTTCCCCGCTGCCATTAGCGAGGAGGTTCGGGACCCTGAAGACACACACTCAATGATTCAGGAACAGCTTCTTCCCCTCTGCCATCAGGGGGAAGTTACAGGAGCCTGAAGACACACACTCAATGATTCAGGAACAGTTTCTTCCCCTCTGCCATCAGGGGGATGGTACAGGAGCCAGAAGACACACGCTCAATGATTCAGGAACAGTTTCTTCCCCTCTGCAATCAGGGAGGAGGTACAGGAGCCTGAAGACACACACTCAGCGATTCAGGAACAGCTTCTTCCCCTCTGCCATCAGGGAGGAGGTACAGGAGCCTGAAGACACACACGCAGTGATTCAGGAACAACTTCTTCCCCTCTGCCATCAGGGATGTGGTACAGGAGCCTGAAGACATACACTCAACGATTCAGGAACAGCTCCTTCCCCTCTGCCATCAGGGAGGAGGTACGAGAGCCTGAAGACACACACTCAACGATTCAGGAACAGTTCCTTCCCCTCTGCCAACAGGGAGGAGGTACCAGAGCCTGAAGACACACACTCAGCAATTCGGGAACACCTTCTTCCCCTCTGCCATCAGGGAGGAGGTACAGGACCCTGAAGACACACACTCAACGATTCAGGAACAGCTCCTTCCCCTCTGCCATCAGGGAGGAGGTACGAGAGCCTGAAGACACACACTCAACGACTCAGGAACTGCTCCTTCCCCTCTGCCATCAGGGAGGAGGTACGAGAGCCTGAAGACACACACTCAACGATTCAGGGACGTCTTCGTCCCCTCAGCCATCAGGGAGGTGGTACGGGAGCCTGAAGACACACACTCAACGATTCCGGAACGGCTTCTTCACCTCTGTCATCAGCGAGGAGGTTCGGGATCCTGAAGACACACACTCAACGATTCAGGAACAGCTTCTTCAACTCTGCCATCAGGGAGGAGGTACAGGAGCCTGAAGACACACACGCAGTGATTCAGGAAGAACTTCTTCCCCTCTGCCATCAGGGTGGCAGTACAGGAGCCTGAAGACACACACTCAGTGATTCAGGAACAGCTTCTTCCCCTCTGCCATCAGGGAGGCGGTACAGGAGCCTGAAGACAAACACTCAGTGATTCAGGAACAGTTTCTTCCCCTCTGCCATCAGGGAGGAGGTACAGGAGCCTGAAGACAAACACTCAGCGATTCAGGAACAGCTTCTTCCCCTCTGCCATCAGGGAGGAGGTATAGGAGCCTGAAGACACAGACTCAGCGAATCAGGAACTGCTTCTTCCCCTCTGCCATAAGGAAGGAGGTACAGGAGCCTGAAGACACACACTCAGCCATTCAGGAACAACTTCTTCCCTTCTGCCATCAGGGATGTGGTACAGGAGCCTGAAGACACACACTCAACGATTCAGGAACTGCTTCTTCCCCTCTGCCATCAGGACGGAGGTACAGGAGCCTGAAGACACACACTCAACGATTCAGGAACTGCTTCTTCCCCTCTGCCATCAGGACGGAGGTACAGGAGCCTGAAGACACACACTCAACGATTAAGGAACGGCTTCTTCCCCTCTGCCATCAGGGAGGTGGTAAAGGAGCCTGAAGACACACACTCAACGATTTAGGAACAGCATCTTCCGCTCTGCCATCAGGGAGGATGTACAAGAGCCTGAAGACACACTCTCAGCCATTTACGAACAGCTTCTTCTCCTCTGCCATAAGTTAGGAGGTACAGGAGCCCGAAGACACACACTCAACGATTCAGGAACATCTTCTTCCCCTCTACCGTCAGGGAGGGGGTACAGGAGCCCGAAGGCACACACTGTGATGCAGGAACAGCTTCTTCCCCTCTGCTGTCAGGGAGGAGGTACAGGAGCCCGAAGACACACACTCAACGATTCACGAACAGCTTCTTCCCCTCCGCCATCAGGGAGGAGGTACAGGAGCCTGAAGACACACACTCAACGATTCGGGAACAGCTTCTTCCATGCTGCCATTAGCGAGGAGGTTCGGGAGCCTGAAGACACACACTCAATGATTCAGGAACAGCATCTTCCCCTCTGCCATCAGGGGGAAGTTACAGGAGCCTGAAGACACACATTCAATGATTCAGGAACAGTTTCTTCCCCTCTGCCATCAGGGGGATGGTACAGGAGCCTGAAGACACACACTCAACGATTCAGGAACAGCTTCTTCCCCTATACCGTCAGGGATGAGGTACGGGAGCCTGAAGACACACACTCAACGATTCCGGAACGGCTTCTTCCCCTCTGCCATCAGGGAGGAGGTACGGGAGCCTGAAGACACACACATCACGATTCAGGAACGGCTTCTTCCCCTCTGCCATCAGGGAGGAGGTACAGGAGCCTGAAGACACACACTCAACGATTCCGGAACGGCTTCTTCCCATCTGCCATCAGGGAGGAGTTATGGGAGCCTGAAGACACACACTCAACGATTCCGGAACGGCTTCTTCCCCTCTGCCATCAGCGAGGATGTTCGGGATCCTGAAGACACACACCCAACGATTCAGGAACAGCTTCTTCCCCTCTGCCATCAGGGTGGCAGTACAGGAGCCTAAAGACACACACTCAGTGATTCAGGAACAGTTTCTTCCCCTCTGCCATCAGGGAGGCGGTACAGGAGCCTGAAGACACACACTCAGTGATTCAGGAACAGCTTCTTCCCCTCTGCCATCAGGGAGGAGGTACAGGAGCCTGAAGACACACACGCAGTAATTCAGGAACAACTTCTTCCCCTCTGCCATCAGGGAGGAGGTACAGGAGCCTGAAGGCACACACTCAACGATTACGGAACGGCTTCTTCGCCTCTGCCATCAGGGAGGAGGTACAAGAGCCTGAAGACACACACTCAGCCATTCAGGAACAGCTTCTTCTCCTCTGCCGTCAGTTAGGAGGTACAGGAGCCCGAAGACACACACTCAACGATTCAGGAACATCTTCTTCCCCTCTACCGTCAGGGAGGGGGAACAGGGGCCCGAAGGCACACACTCAGTGATGCAGGAACAGCTTCTTCCCCTCTGCCATCAGAGAGAAGGTACAGGAGCCTGAAGACACACACTCAGCGATTCAGGAAAGGCTTCTTCCCCTCTGCCATCAGGGAGGAGGTACGAGAGCCTGAAGACACACACTCAACGATTCAGGAACAGCTTCTTCCCCGCAGCCATTAGCGAGGAGGTTCGGGACCCTGAAGACACACACTCAATGATTCAGGAACAGCTTCTTCCCCTCTGCCATCAGGGGGAAGTTACAGGAGCCTGAAGACACACACTCAATGATTCAGGAACAGTTTCTTCCCCTCTGCCATCAGGGGGATGGTACAGGAGCCTGAAGACACACACTCAATGATTCAGGAACAGTTTCTTCCCCTCTGCAATCAGGGAGGAGGTACAGGAGCCTGAAGACACACACTCAGCGATTCAGGAACAGCTTCTTCCCCTCTGCCATCAGGGAGGAGGTACAGGAGCCTGAAGACACACACGCAGTGATTCAGGAACAACTTCTTCCCTTCTGCCATCAGGGATGTGGTACAGGAGCCTGAAGACACACACTCAACGATTCAGGAACAGCTCCTTCCCCTCTGCCATCAGGGAGGAGGTACGAGAGCCTGAAGACACACACTCAACGATTCAGGAACAGCTCCTTCCCCTCTGCCAACAGGGAGGAGGTACAGGAGACTGAAGACACACACTCAACGATTCAGGAACAGCTTCTTCCCCTCTGCCATCAGGGAGGAGGTACGAGAGCCTGAAGACACACACTCAACGATTCCGGGACGGCTCCTTCCCCTCTGCCATCAGGGAGGATGTACGAGAGCCTGAAGACACACACTCAACGATTTAGGAACAGCTTCTTCCGCTCTGCCATCAGGGAGGAGGTACAAGAGCCTGAAGACACACACTCAGCCATTCAGGAACAGCTTCTTCTCCTCTGCCATCAGTTATGAGGTACAGGAGCCCGAAGACACACACTCAACGATTCAGGAACATCTTCTTCCCCTCTACCGTCAGGGAGGTGGTACAGGAGCCCGAAGGCTCACACACAGTGATGCAGGAACAGCTTCTTCCCCTCTGCCATCACGGAGAAAGTACAGGAGCCTGAAGACACACACTCAGCGATTCCGGAACGGCTTCTTCCCCTCTGCCATCAGGGAAGAGGTACAAGAGCCTGAAGACACACACTCAGCAATTCAGAACAGCTTCTTCCCCTCTGCCATCATGGAGGAGGTACAGGAGCCTGAAGACACACACTCAGCGATTCAGGAACTGCTTCTTCCCCTCTGCCATCAGGGAGGAGGTACGAGACCCTGAAGACACACACTCAACGATTCCGGAACGGCTTCTTCCCCTCTGCCATCAGGGAGGAGGTACAAGAGCCTGAAGACACACACTCAGCAATTCAGAACAGCTTCTTCCCCTCTGCCATCATGGAGGAGGTACAAGAGCCTGAAGACACACACTCAGCGATTCAGGAACAGCTTCTTCCCCTCTGCCATCAGGGAGGAGGTATAGGAGCCTAAAGACACAGACTCAGCGATTCAGGAACAGCTTCTTCCCCTCTGCCATAAGGAAGGAGGTACAGGAGCCCGAAGACACACACTCAGTGATTCAGGAACAGCTTCATCTCCTCTGCCGTGAGGGAGGAAGTACAGGAGCCCGAAGACACACACTCAGCGATTCAGGAACAGCTTCTTCCCCTCCGACATCAGGGAGGAGGTACAGGAGCCTGAAGACACACACTCAACGATTCAGGAACAGCTTCTTCCCCGCTGCCATTAGCGAGGAGGTTCGGGACCCTGAAGACACACACTCAATGATTCAGGAACAGCTTCTTCCCCTCTGCCATCAAGGGGAAGTTACAGGAGCCTGATGACACACACTCAATGATTCAGGAACAGTTTCTTCCCCTCTGCCATCAGGGAGGAGGTACAGGAGCCTGAAGACACACACTCAGCGATTCAGGAACAGCTTCTTCCCCTCTGCCATCAGGGAGGAGGTACAGGAGCCTGAAGACACACACGCAGTGATTCAGGAACAACTTCTTCCCCTCTGCCATCAGGGATGTGGTACAGGAGCCTGAAGACACACACTCAACGATTCAGGAACAGCTCCTTCCACTCTGCCATCAGGGAGGAGGTACGAGAGCCTGAAGACACACACTCAACGATTCAGGAACAGCTCCTTCCCCTCTGCCAACAGGGAGGAGGTACCAGAGCCTGAAGACACACACTCAGCGATTCGGGAACACCTTCTTCCCCTCTGCCATCAGGGAGGAGGTACAGGAGCCTGAAGACACACACTCAACGACTCAGGAACTGCTCCTTCCCCTCTGCCATCAGGGAGGAGGTACGAGAGACTGAAGACACACACTCAACGATTCCGGGACGGCTTCGTCCCCTCAGCCATCAGGGAGGTGGTACGGGAGCCTGAAGACACACACTCAACGATTCCGGAAAGGCTTCTTCACCTCTGCCATCAGCGAGGAGGTTCGGGATCCTGAAGACACACACTCAACGATTCAGGAACAGCTTCTTCAACTCTGCCATCAGGGAGGAGGTACAGGAGCCTGAAGACACACACGCAGTGATTCAGGAACAACTTCTTCCCCTCTGCCATCAGGGTGGCAGTACAGGAGCCTGAAGACACACACTCAGTGATTCAGGAACAGCTTCTTCCCCTCTGCCATCAGGGAGGCGGTACAGGAGCCTGAAGACAAACACTCAGTGATTCAGGAACAGTTTCTTCCCCTCTGCCATCAGGGAGGAGGTACAGGAGCCTGAAGACAAACACTCAGCGATTCAGGAACAGCTTCTTCCCCTCTGCCATCAGGGAGGAGGTATAGGAGCCTGAAGACACAGACTCAGCGATTCAGGAACTGCTTCTTCCCCTCTGCCATAAGGAAGGAGGTACAGGAGCCTGAAGACACACACTCAGCCATTCAGGAACAACTTCTTCCCTTCTCCCATCAGGGATGTGGTACAGGAGCCTGAAGACACACACTCAACGATTCAGGAACTGCTTCTTCCCCTCTGCCATCATGGAGGAGGTACAAGAGCCTGAAGACACACACTCAGCGATTCAGGAACAGCTTCTTCCCCTCTGCCATCAGGGAGGAGGTATAGGAGCCTAAAGACACAGACTCAGCGATTCAGGAGCAGCTTCTTCCCCTCTGCCATAAGGAAGGAGTTACAGGAGCCCGAAGACACACACTCAGTGATTCAGGAACAGCTTCATCTCCTCTGCCGTCAGGGAGGAAGTACAGGAGCCCGAAGACACACACTCAGCGATTCAGGAACAGCTTCTTCCCCTCTGCTGTCAGGGAGGAGGTACAGGAGCCCGAAGACACACACTCAGCGATTCACGAACACCTTCTTCCCCTCCGCCATCAGGGAGGAGGTACAGGAGCCTGAAGACACACACTCAACGATTCAGGAACAGCTTCTTCCCCGCTGCCATTAGCGAGGAGGATCGGGACCCTGAAGACACACACTCAATGATTCAGGAACAGCTTCTTCCCCTCTGCCATCAGGGGGACGTTACAGGAGCCTAAAGACACACACTCAATGATTCAGGAACAGTTTCTTCCCCTCTGCCATCAGGGGGATGGTACAGGAGCCTGAAGACACACACTCAATGATTCAGGAACAGTTTCTTCCCCTCTGCAATCAGGGAGGAGGTACAGGAGCCTGAAGACACACACTCAGCGATTCAGGAACAGCTTCTTCCCCTCTGCCATCAGGGAGGAGGTACAGGAGCCTGAAGACACACACGCAGTGATTCAGGAACAACTTCTTCCCCTCTGCCATCAGGGATGTGGTACAGGAGCCTGAAGACACACACTCAACGATTCAGGAACAGCTCCTTTCCCTCTGCCATCAGGGAGGAGGTACGAGAGCCTGTAGACACACACTCAACGATTCAGAACAGCTCCTTCCCCTCTGCCAACAGGGAGGAGGTACCAGAGCCTGAAGACACACACTCAGCGATTCAGGAACACCTTCTTTCCCTCTGCCATCAGGGAGGAGGTACAGGACCCTGAAGACACACACTCAACGATTCAGGAACAGCTCCTTCCCCTCTGCCATCAGGGAGGAGGTACGAGAGCCTGAAGACACACACTCAACGACTCAGGAACTGCTCCTTCCCCTCTGCCATCAGGGAGGAGGTACGAGAGCCTGAAGACACACACTCAACGATTCCGGGACGGCTTCGTCCCATCAGCCATCAGGGAGGTGGTACGGGAGCCTGAAGACACACACTCAACGATTCCGGAACGGCTTCTTCACCTCTGCCATCAGCGAGGAGGTTCGGTATCCTGAAGACACACACTCAACGATTCAGGAACAGCTTCTTCAGCTCTGCCATCAGGGAGGAGGTACAGGAGCCTGAAGACACACACACAGTGATTCAGGAACAACTTCTTCCCCTCTGCCATCAGGGTGGAGGTACAGGAGCCTGACGACAAACTCTCAGCGATTCAGGAACAGCTTCTTCCCCTCTGCCATCAGGGAGGAGGTATAGGAGCCTGAAGACACAGACTCAGCGATTCAGGAACTGCTTCTTCCCCTCTGCCATAAGGAAGGAAGTACAGGAGCCTGAAGACACACACTCAGCCATTCAGGAACAACTTCTTCCCTTCTGCCATCAGGGATGTGGTACAGGAGCCTGAAGACACACACCCAACGATTCAGGAACTGCTTCTTCCCCTCTGCCATCAGGACGGAGGTACAGGAGCCTGAAGACACACACTCAGCGATTCAGGAACAGCTTCTTCCCCTCTGCCATCAGGGAGGAGGTATAGGAGCCTAAAGACACAGACTCAGCGATTCAGGAACAGCTTCTTCCCCTCTGCCATAAGGAAGGAGTTACAGGAGCCCGAAGACACACACTCAGTGATTCAGGAACAGCTTCATCTCCTCTGCCGTCAGGGAGGAAGTACAGGAGCCCGAAGACACACACTCAGCGATTCAGGAACAGCTTCTTCCCCTCTGCTGTCAGGGAGGAGGTACAGGAGCCCGAAGACACACACTCAACGATTCACGAACACCTTCTTCCCCTCCGCCATCAGGGAGGAGGTACAGGAGCCTGAAGACACACACTCAACGATTCAGGAACAGCTTCTTCCCCGCTGCCATTAGCGAGGAGGTTCGGGACCCTGAAGACACACACTCAATGATTCAGGAACAGCTTCTTCCCCTCTGCCATCAGGGGGAAGTTACAGGAGCCTGAAGACACACACTCAATGATTCAGGAACAGTTTCTTCCCCTCTGCCATCAGGGGGATGGTACAGGAGCCAGAAGACACACGCTCAATGATTCAGGAACAGTTTCTTCCCCTCTGCAATCAGGGAGGAGGTACAGGAGCCTGAAGACACACATTCAGCGATTCAGGAACAGCTTCTTCCCCTCTGCCATCAGGGAGGAGGTACAGGAGCCTGAAGACACACACGCAGTGATTCAGGAACAACTTCTTCCCCTCTGCCATCAGGGATGTGGTACAGGAGCCTGAAGACATACACTCAACGATTCAGGAACAGCTCCTTCCCCTCTGCCATCAGGGAGGAGGTACGAGAGCCTGAAGACACACACTCAACGATTCAGGAACAGTTCCTTCCCCTCTGCCAACAGGGAGGAGGTACCAGAGCCTGAAGACACACACTCAGCAATTCGGGAACACCTTCTTCCCCTCTGCCATCAGGGAGGAGGTACAGGACCCTGAAGACACACACTCAACGATTCAGGAACAGCTCCTTCCCCTCTGCCATCAGGGAGGAGGTACGAGAGCCTGAAGACACACACTCAACGACTCAGGAACTGCTCCTTCCCCTCTGCCATCAGGGAGGAGGTACGAGAGCCTGAAGACACACACTCAACGATTCAGGGACGTCTTCGTCCCCTCAGCCATCAGGGAGGTGGTACGGGAGCCTGAAGACACACACTCAACGATTCCGGAACGGCTTCTTCACCTCTGTCATCAGCGAGGAGGTTCGGGATCCTGAAGACACACACTCAACGATTCAGGAACAGCTTCTTCAACTCTGCCATCAGGGAGGAGGTACAGGAGCCTGAAGACACACACGCAGTGATTCAGGAAGAACTTCTTCCCCTCTGCCATCAGGGTGGCAGTACAGGAGCCTGAAGACACACACTCAGTGATTCAGGAACAGCTTCTTCCCCTCTGCCATCAGGGAGGCGGTACAGGAGCCTGAAGACAAACACTCAGTGATTCAGGAACAGTTTCTTCCCCTCTGCCATCAGGGAGGAGGTACAGGAGCCTGAAGACAAACACTCAGCGATTCAGGAACAGCTTCTTCCCCTCTGCCATCAGGGAGGAGGTATAGGAGCCTGAAGACACAGACTCAGCGAATCAGGAACTGCTTCTTCCCCTCTGCCATAAGGAAGGAGGTACAGGAGCCTGAAGACACACACTCAGCCATTCAGGAACAACTTCTTCCCTTCTGCCATCAGGGATGTGGTACAGGAGCCTGAAGACACACACTCAACGATTCAGGAACTGCTTCTTCCCCTCTGCCATCAGGACGGAGGTACAGGAGCCTGAAGACACACACTCAACGATTCAGGAACTGCTTCTTCCCCTCTGCCATCAGGACGGAGGTACAGGAGCCTGAAGACACACACTCAACGATTAAGGAACGGCTTCTTCCCCTCTGCCATCAGGGAGGTGGTAAAGGAGCCTGAAGACACACACTCAACGATTTAGGAACAGCATCTTCCGCTCTGCCATCAGGGAGGATGTACAAGAGCCTGAAGACACACTCTCAGCCATTTACGAACAGCTTCTTCTCCTCTGCCATAAGTTAGGAGGTACAGGAGCCCGAAGACACACACTCAACGATTCAGGAACATCTTCTTCCCCTCTACCGTCAGGGAGGGGGTACAGGAGCCCGAAGGCACACACTGTGATGCAGGAACAGCTTCTTCCCCTCTGCTGTCAGGGAGGAGGTACAGGAGCCCGAAGACACACACTCAACGATTCACGAACAGCTTCTTCCCCTCCGCCATCAGGGAGGAGGTACAGGAGCCTGAAGACACACACTCAACGATTCGGGAACAGCTTCTTCCATGCTGCCATTAGCGAGGAGGTTCGGGAGCCTGAAGACACACACTCAATGATTCAGGAACAGCATCTTCCCCTCTGCCATCAGGGGGAAGTTACAGGAGCCTGAAGACACACATTCAATGATTCAGGAACAGTTTCTTCCCCTCTGCCATCAGGGGGATGGTACAGGAGCCTGAAGACACACACTCAACGATTCAGGAACAGCTTCTTCCCCTATACCGTCAGGGATGAGGTACGGGAGCCTGAAGACACACACTCAACGATTCCGGAACGGCTTCTTCGCCTCTGCCATCAGGGAGGAGGTACGGGAGCCTGAAGACACACACATCACGATTCAGGAACGGCTTCTTCCCCTCTGCCATCAGGGAGGAGGTACAGGAGCCTGAAGACACACACTCAACGATTCCGGAACGGCTTCTTCCTATCTGCCATCAGGGAGGAGTTATGGGAGCCTGAAGACACACACTCAACGATTCCGGAACGGCTTCTTCCCCTCTGCCATCAGCGAGGATGTTCGGGATCCTGAAGACACACACCCAACGATTCAGGAACAGCTTCTTCCCCTCTGCCATCAGGGTGGCAGTACAGGAGCCTAAAGACACACACTCAGTGATTCAGGAACAGTTTCTTCCCCTCTGCCATCAGGGAGGCGGTACAGGAGCCTGAAGACACACACTCAGTGATTCAGGAACAGCTTCTTCCCCTCTGCCATCAGGGAGGAGGTACAGGAGCCTGAAGACACACACGCAGTAATTCAGGAACAACTTCTTCCCCTCTGCCATCAGGGAGGAGGTACAGGAGCCTGAAGGCACACACTCAACGATTACGGAACGGCTTCTTCGCCTCTGCCATCAGGGAGGAGGTACAAGAGCCTGAAGACACACACTCAGCCATTCAGGAACAGCTTCTTCTCCTCTGCCGTCAGTTAGGAGGTACAGGAGCCCGAAGACACACACTCAACGATTCAGGAACATCTTCTTCCCCTCTACCGTCAGGGAGGGGGTACAGGGGCCCGAAGGCACACACTCAGTGATGCAGGAACAGCTTCTTCCCCTCTGCCATCAGAGAGAAGGTACAGGAGCCTGAAGACACACACTCAGCGATTCAGGAAAGGCTTCTTCCCCTCTGCCATCAGGGAGGAGGTACGAGAGCCTGAAGACACACACTCAACGATTCAGGAACAGCTTCTTCCCCGCAGCCATTAGCGAGGAGGTTCGGGACCCTGAAGACACACACTCAATGATTCAGGAACAGCTTCTTCCCCTCTGCCATCAGGGGGAAGTTACAGGAGTCTGAAGACACACACTCAATGATTCAGGAACAGTTTCTTCCCCTCTGCCATCAGGGGGATGGTACAGGAGCCTGAAGACACACACTCAATGATTCAGGAACAGTTTCTTCCCCTCTGCAATCAGGGAGGAGGTACAGGAGCCTGAAGACACACACTCAGCGATTCAGGAACAGCTTCTTCCCCTCTGCCATCAGGGAGGAGGTACAGGAGCCTGAAGACACACACGCAGTGATTCAGGAACAACTTCTTCCCTTCTGCCATCAGGGATGTGGTACAGGAGCCTGAAGACACACACTCAACGATTCAGGAACAGCTCCTTCCCCTCTGCCATCAGGGAGGAGGTACGAGAGCCTGAAGACACACACTCAACGATTCAGGAACAGCTCCTTCCCCTCTGCCAACAGGGAGGAGGTACAGGAGACTGAAGACACACACTCAACGATTCAGGAACAGCTTCTTCCCCTCTGCCATCAGGGAGGAGGTACGAGAGCCTGAAGACACACACTCAACGATTCCGGGACGGCTCCTTCCCCTCTGCCATCAGGGAGGATGTACGAGAGCCTGAAGACACACACTCAACGATTTAGGAACAGCTTCTTCCGCTCTGCCATCAGGGAGGAGGTACAAGAGCCTGAAGACACACACTCAGCCATTCAGGAACAGCTTCTTCTCCTCTGCCATCAGTTATGAGGTACAGGAGCCCGAAGACACACACTCAACGATTCAGGAACATCTTCTTCCCCTCTACCGTCAGGGAGGTGGTACAGGAGCCCGAAGGCTCACACACAGTGATGCAGGAACAGCTTCTTCCCCTCTGCCATCACGGAGAAAGTACAGGAGCCTGAAGACACACACTCAGCGATTCCGGAACGGCTTCTTCCCCTCTGCCATCAGGGAAGAGGTACAAGAGCCTGAAGACACACACTCAGCAATTCAGAACAGCTTCTTCCCCTCTGCCATCATGGAGGAGGTACAGGAGCCTGAAGACACACACTCAGCGATTCAGGAACTGCTTCTTCCCCTCTGCCATCAGGGAGGAGGTACGAGACCCTGAAGACACACACTCAACGATTCCGGAACGGCTTCTTCCCCTCTGCCATCAGGGAGGAGGTACAAGAGCCTGAAGACACACACTCAGCAATTCAGAACAGCTTCTTCCCCTCTGCCATCATGGAGGAGGTACAAGAGCCTGAAGACACACACTCAGCGATTCAGGAACAGCTTCTTCCCCTCTGCCATCAGGGAGGAGGTATAGGAGCCTAAAGACACAGACTCAGCGATTCAGGAACAGCTTCTTCCCCTCTGCCATAAGGAAGGAGGTACAGGAGCCCGAAGACACACACTCAGTGATTCAGGAACAGCTTCATCTCCTCTGCCGTGAGGGAGGAAGTACAGGAGCCCGAAGACACACACTCAGCGATTCAGGAACAGCTTCTTCCCCTCCGACATCAGGGAGGAGGTACAGGAGCCTGAAGACACACACTCAGCGATTCAGGAACAGCTTCTTCCCCTCTGCCATCAGGGAGGAGGTACAGGAGCCTGAAGACACACACGCAGTGATTCAGGAACAACTTCTTCCCCTCTGCCATCAGGGATGTGGTACAGGAGCCTGAAGACACACACTCAACGATTCAGGAACAGCTCCTTCCCCTCTGCCATCAGGGAGGAGGTACGAGAGCCTGAAGACACACACTCAACGATTCAGGAACAGTTTCTTCCCCTCTGCCATCAGGGGGATGGTACAGGAGCCAGAAGACACACGCTCAATGATTCAGGAACAGTTTCTTCCCCTCTGCAATCAGGGAGGAGGTACAGGAGCCTGAAGACACACATTCAGCGATTCAGGAACAGCTTCTTCCCCTCTGCCATCAGGGAGGAGGTACAGGAGCCTGAAGACACACACGCAGTGATTCAGGAACAACTTCTTCCCCTCTGCCATCAGGGATGTGGTACAGGAGCCTGAAGACATACACTCAACGATTCAGGAACAGCTCCTTCCCCTCTGCCATCAGGGAGGAGGTACGAGAGCCTGAAGACACACACTCAACGATTCAGGAACAGTTCCTTCCCCTCTGCCAACAGGGAGGAGGTACCAGAGCCTGAAGACACACACTCAGCAATTCGGGAACACCTTCTTCCCCTCTGCCATCAGGGAGGAGGTACAGGACCCTGAAGACACACACTCAACGATTCAGGAACAGCTCCTTCCCCTCTGCCATCAGGGAGGAGGTACGAGAGCCTGAAGACACACACTCAACGACTCAGGAACTGCTCCTTCCCCTCTGCCATCAGGGAGGAGGTACGAGAGCCTGAAGACACACACTCAACGATTCAGGGACGTCTTCGTCCCCTCAGCCATCAGGGAGGTGGTACGGGAGCCTGAAGACACACACTCAACGATTCCGGAACGGCTTCTTCACCTCTGTCATCAGCGAGGAGGTTCGGGATCCTGAAGACACACACTCAACGATTCAGGAACAGCTTCTTCAACTCTGCCATCAGGGAGGAGGTACAGGAGCCTGAAGACACACACGCAGTGATTCAGGAAGAACTTCTTCCCCTCTGCCATCAGGGTGGCAGTACAGGAGCCTGAAGACACACACTCAGTGATTCAGGAACAGCTTCTTCCCCTCTGCCATCAGGGAGGCGGTACAGGAGCCTGAAGACAAACACTCAGTGATTCAGGAACAGTTTCTTCCCCTCTGCCATCAGGGAGGAGGTACAGGAGCCTGAAGACAAACACTCAGCGATTCAGGAACAGCTTCTTCCCCTCTGCCATCAGGGAGGAGGTATAGGAGCCTGAAGACACAGACTCAGCGAATCAGGAACTGCTTCTTCCCCTCTGCCATAAGGAAGGAGGTACAGGAGCCTGAAGACACACACTCAGCCATTCAGGAACAACTTCTTCCCTTCTGCCATCAGGGATGTGGTACAGGAGCCTGAAGACACACACTCAACGATTCAGGAACTGCTTCTTCCCCTCTGCCATCAGGACGGAGGTACAGGAGCCTGAAGACACACACTCAACGATTCAGGAACTGCTTCTTCCCCTCTGCCATCAGGACGGAGGTACAGGAGCCTGAAGACACACACTCAACGATTAAGGAACGGCTTCTTCCCCTCTGCCATCAGGGAGGTGGTAAAGGAGCCTGAAGACACACACTCAACGATTTAGGAACAGCATCTTCCGCTCTGCCATCAGGGAGGATGTACAAGAGCCTGAAGACACACTCTCAGCCATTTACGAACAGCTTCTTCTCCTCTGCCATAAGTTAGGAGGTACAGGAGCCCGAAGACACACACTCAACGATTCAGGAACATCTTCTTCCCCTCTACCGTCAGGGAGGGGGTACAGGAGCCCGAAGGCACACACTGTGATGCAGGAACAGCTTCTTCCCCTCTGCTGTCAGGGAGGAGGTACAGGAGCCCGAAGACACACACTCAACGATTCACGAACAGCTTCTTCCCCTCCGCCATCAGGGAGGAGGTACAGGAGCCTGAAGACACACACTCAACGATTCGGGAACAGCTTCTTCCATGCTGCCATTAGCGAGGAGGTTCGGGAGCCTGAAGACACACACTCAATGATTCAGGAACAGCATCTTCCCCTCTGCCATCAGGGGGAAGTTACAGGAGCCTGAAGACACACATTCAATGATTCAGGAACAGTTTCTTCCCCTCTGCCATCAGGGGGATGGTACAGGAGCCTGAAGACACACACTCAACGATTCAGGAACAGCTTCTTCCCCTATACCGTCAGGGATGAGGTACGGGAGCCTGAAGACACACACTCAACGATTCCGGAACGGCTTCTTCGCCTCTGCCATCAGGGAGGAGGTACGGGAGCCTGAAGACACACACATCACGATTCAGGAACGGCTTCTTCCCCTCTGCCATCAGGGAGGAGGTACAGGAGCCTGAAGACACACACTCAACGATTCCGGAACGGCTTCTTCCTATCTGCCATCAGGGAGGAGTTATGGGAGCCTGAAGACACACACTCAACGATTCCGGAACGGCTTCTTCCCCTCTGCCATCAGCGAGGATGTTCGGGATCCTGAAGACACACACCCAACGATTCAGGAACAGCTTCTTCCCCTCTGCCATCAGGGTGGCAGTACAGGAGCCTAAAGACACACACTCAGTGATTCAGGAACAGTTTCTTCCCCTCTGCCATCAGGGAGGCGGTACAGGAGCCTGAAGACACACACTCAGTGATTCAGGAACAGCTTCTTCCCCTCTGCCATCAGGGAGGAGGTACAGGAGCCTGAAGACACACACGCAGTAATTCAGGAACAACTTCTTCCCCTCTGCCATCAGGGAGGAGGTACAGGAGCCTGAAGGCACACACTCAACGATTACGGAACGGCTTCTTCGCCTCTGCCATCAGGGAGGAGGTACAAGAGCCTGAAGACACACACTCAGCCATTCAGGAACAGCTTCTTCTCCTCTGCCGTCAGTTAGGAGGTACAGGAGCCCGAAGACACACACTCAACGATTCAGGAACATCTTCTTCCCCTCTACCGTCAGGGAGGGGGTACAGGGGCCCGAAGGCACACACTCAGTGATGCAGGAACAGCTTCTTCCCCTCTGCCATCAGAGAGAAGGTACAGGAGCCTGAAGACACACACTCAGCGATTCAGGAAAGGCTTCTTCCCCTCTGCCATCAGGGAGGAGGTACGAGAGCCTGAAGACACACACTCAACGATTCAGGAACAGCTTCTTCCCCGCAGCCATTAGCGAGGAGGTTCGGGACCCTGAAGACACACACTCAATGATTCAGGAACAGCTTCTTCCCCTCTGCCATCAGGGGGAAGTTACAGGAGTCTGAAGACACACACTCAATGATTCAGGAACAGTTTCTTCCCCTCTGCCATCAGGGGGATGGTACAGGAGCCTGAAGACACACACTCAATGATTCAGGAACAGTTTCTTCCCCTCTGCAATCAGGGAGGAGGTACAGGAGCCTGAAGACACACACTCAGCGATTCAGGAACAGCTTCTTCCCCTCTGCCATCAGGGAGGAGGTACAGGAGCCTGAAGACACACACGCAGTGATTCAGGAACAACTTCTTCCCTTCTGCCATCAGGGATGTGGTACAGGAGCCTGAAGACACACACTCAACGATTCAGGAACAGCTCCTTCCCCTCTGCCATCAGGGAGGAGGTACGAGAGCCTGAAGACACACACTCAACGATTCAGGAACAGCTCCTTCCCCTCTGCCAACAGGGAGGAGGTACAGGAGACTGAAGACACACACTCAACGATTCAGGAACAGCTTCTTCCCCTCTGCCATCAGGGAGGAGGTACGAGAGCCTGAAGACACACACTCAACGATTCCGGGACGGCTCCTTCCCCTCTGCCATCAGGGAGGATGTACGAGAGCCTGAAGACACACACTCAACGATTTAGGAACAGCTTCTTCCGCTCTGCCATCAGGGAGGAGGTACAAGAGCCTGAAGACACACACTCAGCCATTCAGGAACAGCTTCTTCTCCTCTGCCATCAGTTATGAGGTACAGGAGCCCGAAGACACACACTCAACGATTCAGGAACATCTTCTTCCCCTCTACCGTCAGGGAGGTGGTACAGGAGCCCGAAGGCTCACACACAGTGATGCAGGAACAGCTTCTTCCCCTCTGCCATCACGGAGAAAGTACAGGAGCCTGAAGACACACACTCAGCGATTCCGGAACGGCTTCTTCCCCTCTGCCATCAGGGAAGAGGTACAAGAGCCTGAAGACACACACTCAGCAATTCAGAACAGCTTCTTCCCCTCTGCCATCATGGAGGAGGTACAGGAGCCTGAAGACACACACTCAGCGATTCAGGAACTGCTTCTTCCCCTCTGCCATCAGGGAGGAGGTACGAGACCCTGAAGACACACACTCAACGATTCCGGAACGGCTTCTTCCCCTCTGCCATCAGGGAGGAGGTACAAGAGCCTGAAGACACACACTCAGCAATTCAGAACAGCTTCTTCCCCTCTGCCATCATGGAGGAGGTACAAGAGCCTGAAGACACACACTCAGCGATTCAGGAACAGCTTCTTCCCCTCTGCCATCAGGGAGGAGGTATAGGAGCCTAAAGACACAGACTCAGCGATTCAGGAACAGCTTCTTCCCCTCTGCCATAAGGAAGGAGGTACAGGAGCCCGAAGACACACACTCAGTGATTCAGGAACAGCTTCATCTCCTCTGCCGTGAGGGAGGAAGTACAGGAGCCCGAAGACACACACTCAGCGATTCAGGAACAGCTTCTTCCCCTCCGACATCAGGGAGGAGGTACAGGAGCCTGAAGACACACACTCAGCGATTCAGGAACAGCTTCTTCCCCTCTGCCATCAGGGAGGAGGTACAGGAGCCTGAAGACACACACGCAGTGATTCAGGAACAACTTCTTCCCCTCTGCCATCAGGGATGTGGTACAGGAGCCTGAAGACACACACTCAACGATTCAGGAACAGCTCCTTCCCCTCTGCCATCAGGGAGGAGGTACGAGAGCCTGAAGACACACACTCAACGATTCAGGAACAGCTCCTTCCCCTCTGCCAACAGGGAGGAGGTACCAGAGCCTGAAGACACACACTCAGCGATTCGGGAACACCTTCTTCCCCTCTGCCATCAGGGAGGAGGTACAGGAGCCTGAAGACACACACTCAACGACTCAGGAACTGCTCCTTCCCCTCTGCCATCAGGGAGGAGGTACGAGAGACTGAAGACACACACTCAACGATTCCGGGACGGCTTCGTCCCCTCAGCCATCAGGGAGGTGGTACGGGAGCCTGAAGACACACACTCAACGATTCCGGAAAGGCTTCTTCACCTCTGCCATCAGCGAGGAGGTTCGGGATCCTGAAGACACACACTCAACGATTCAGGAACAGCTTCTTCAACTCTGCCATCAGGGAGGAGGTACAGGAGCCTGAAGACACACACGCAGTGATTCAGGAACAACTTCTTCCCCTCTGCCATCAGGGTGGCAGTACAGGAGCCTGAAGACACACACTCAGTGATTCAGGAACAGCTTCTTCCCCTCTGCCATCAGGGAGGCGGTACAGGAGCCTGAAGACAAACACTCAGTGATTCAGGAACAGTTTCTTCCCCTCTGCCATCAGGGAGGAGGTACAGGAGCCTGAAGACAAACACTCAGCGATTCAGGAACAGCTTCTTCCCCTCTGCCATCAGGGAGGAGGTATAGGAGCCTGAAGACACAGACTCAGCGATTCAGGAACTGCTTCTTCCCCTCTGCCATAAGGAAGGAGGTACAGGAGCCTGAAGACACACACTCAGCCATTCAGGAACAACTTCTTCCCTTCTCCCATCAGGGATGTGGTACAGGAGCCTGAAGACACACACTCAACGATTCAGGAACTGCTTCTTCCCCTCTGCCATCATGGAGGAGGTACAAGATCCTGAAGACACACACTCAGCGATTCAGGAACAGCTTCTTCCCCTCTGCCATCAGGGAGGAGGTATAGGAGCCTAAAGACACAGACTCAGCGATTCAGGAGCAGCTTCTTCCCCTCTGCCATAAGGAAGGAGTTACAGGAGCCCGAAGACACACACTCAGTGATTCAGGAACAGCTTCATCTCCTCTGCCGTCAGGGAGGAAGTACAGGAGCCCGAAGACACACACTCAGCGATTCAGGAACAGCTTCTTCCCCTCTGCTGTCAGGGAGGAGGTACAGGAGCCCGAAGACACACACTCAGCGATTCACGAACACCTTCTTCCCCTCCGCCATCAGGGAGGAGGTACAGGAGCCTGAAGACACACACTCAACGATTCAGGAACAGCTTCTTCCCCGCTGCCATTAGCGAGGAGGATCGGGACCCTGAAGACACACACTCAATGATTCAGGAACAGCTTCTTCCCCTCTGCCATCAGGGGGACGTTACAGGAGCCTAAAGACACACACTCAATGATTCAGGAACAGTTTCTTCCCCTCTGCCATCAGGGGGATGGTACAGGAGCCTGAAGACACACACTCAATGATTCAGGAACAGTTTCTTCCCCTCTGCAATCAGGGAGGAGGTACAGGAGCCTGAAGACACACACTCAGCGATTCAGGAACAGCTTCTTCCCCTCTGCCATCAGGGAGGAGGTACAGGAGCCTGAAGACACACACGCAGTGATTCAGGAACAACTTCTTCCCCTCTGCCATCAGGGATGTGGTACAGGAGCCTGAAGACACACACTCAACGATTCAGGAACAGCTCCTTTCCCTCTGCCATCAGGGAGGAGGTACGAGAGCCTGTAGACACACACTCAACGATTCAGAACAGCTCCTTCCCCTCTGCCAACAGGGAGGAGGTACCAGAGCCTGAAGACACACACTCAGCGATTCAGGAACACCTTCTTTCCCTCTGCCATCAGGGAGGAGGTACAGGACCCTGAAGACACACACTCAACGATTCAGGAACAGCTCCTTCCCCTCTGCCATCAGGGAGGAGGTACGAGAGCCTGAAGACACACACTCAACGACTCAGGAACTGCTCCTTCCCCTCTGCCATCAGGGAGGAGGTACGAGAGCCTGAAGACACACACTCAACGATTCCGGGACGGCTTCGTCCCATCAGCCATCAGGGAGGTGGTACGGGAGCCTGAAGACACACACTCAACGATTCCGGAACGGCTTCTTCACCTCTGCCATCAGAGAGGAGGTTCGATATCCTGAAGACACACACTCAACGATTCAGGAACAGCTTCTTCAGCTCTGCCATCAGGGAGGAGGTACAGGAGCCTGAAGACACACACTCAGCGATTCAGGAACAGCTTCTTCCCCTCTGCCATCAGGGAGGAGGTACAGGAGCCTGAAGACACACACGCAGTGATTCAGGAACAACTTCTTCCCCTCTGCCATCAGGGATGTGGTACAGGAGCCTGAAGACACACACTCAACGATTCAGGAACAGCTCCTTTCCCTCTGCCATCAGGGAGGAGGTACGAGAGCCTGTAGACACACACTCAACGATTCAGAACAGCTCCTTCCCCTCTGCCAACAGGGAGGAGGTACCAGAGCCTGAAGACACACACTCAGCGATTCAGGAACACCTTCTTTCCCTCTGCCATCAGGGAGGAGGTACAGGACCCTGAAGACACACACTCAACGATTCAGGAACAGCTCCTTCCCCTCTGCCATCAGGGAGGAGGTACGAGAGCCTGAAGACACACACTCAACGACTCAGGAACTGCTCCTTCCCCTCTGCCATCAGGGAGGAGGTACGAGAGCCTGAAGACACACACTCAACGATTCCGGGACGGCTTCGTCCCATCAGCCATCAGGGAGGTGGTACGGGAGCCTGAAGACACACACTCAACGATTCCGGAACGGCTTCTTCACCTCTGCCATCAGAGAGGAGGTTCGGTATCCTGAAGACACACACTCAACGATTCAGGAACAGCTTCTTCAGCTCTGCCATCAGGGAGGAGGTACAGGAGCCTGAAGACACACACGCAGTGATTCAGGAACAACTTCTTCCCCTCTGCCATCAGGGTGGAGGTACAGGAGCCTGACGACAAACTCTCAGCGATTCAGGAACAGCTTCTTCCCCTCTGCCATCAGGGAGGAGGTATAGGAGCCTGAAGACACAGACTCAGCGATTCAGGAACTGCTTCTTCCCCTCTGCCATAAGGAAGGAGGTACAGGAGCCTGAAGACACACACTCAGCCATTCAGGAACAACTTCTTCCCTTCTGCCATCAGGGATGTGGTACAGGAGCCTGAAGACACACACCCAACGATTCAGGAACTGCTTCTTCCCCTCTGCCATCAGGACGGAGGTACAGGAGCCTGAAGACACACACTCAGCGATTCAGGAACAGCTTCTTCCCCTCTGCCATCAGGGAGGAGGTATAGGAGCCTAAAGACACAGACTCAGCGATTCAGAACAGCTTCTTCCCCTCTGCCATAAGGAAGGAGTTACAGGAGCCCGAAGACACACACTCAGTGATTCAGGAACAGCTTCATCTCCTCTGCCGCCAGGGAGGAAGTACAGGAGCCCGAAGACACACACTCAGCGATTCAGGAACAGCTTCTTCCCCTCTGCTGTCAGGGAGGAGGTACAGGAGCCCGAAGACACACACTCAACGATTCACGAACACCTTCTTCCCCTCCGCCATCAGGGAGGAGGTACAGGAGCCTGAAGACACACACTCAACGATTCAGGAACAGCTTCTTCCCCGCTGCCATTAGCGAGGAGGTTCGGGACCCTGAAGACACACACTCAATGATTCAGGAACAGCTTCTTCCCCTCTGCCATCAGGGGGAAGTTACAGGAGCCTGAAGACACACACTCAATGATTCAGGAACAGTTTCTTCCCCTCTGCCATCAGGGGGATGGTACAGGAGCCAGAAGACACACGCTCAATGATTCAGGAACAGTTTCTTCCCCTCTGCAATCAGGGAGCAGGTACAGGAGCCTGAAGACACACACTCAGCGATTCAGGAACAGCTTCTTCCCCTCTGCCATCAGGGAGGAGGTACAGGAGCCTGAAGACACACACGCAGTGATTCAGGAACAACTTCTTCCCCTCTGCCATCAGGGATGTGGTACAGGAGCCTGAAGACATACACTCAACGATTCAGGAACAGCTCCTTCCCCTCTGCCATCAGGGAGGAGGTACGAGAGCCTGAAGACACACACTCAACGATTCAGGAACAGTTCCTTCCCCTCTGCCAACAGGGAGGAGGTACCAGAGCCTGAAGACACACACTCAGCAATTCGGGAACACCTTCTTCCCCTCTGCCATCAGGGAGGAGGTACAGGACCCTGAAGACACACACTCAACGATTCAGGAACAGCTCCTTCCCCTCTGCCATCAGGGAGGAGGTACGAGAGCCTGAAGACACACACTCAACGACTCAGGAACTGCTCCTTCCCCTCTGCCATCAGGGAGGAGGTACGAGAGCCTGAAGACACACACTCAACGATTCCGGGACGTCTTCGTCCCCTCAGCCATCAGGGAGGTGGTACGGGAGCCTGAAGACACACACTCAACGATTCCGGAACGGCTTCTTCACCTCTGTCATCAGCGAGGAGGTTCGGGATCCTGAAGACACACACTCAACGATTCAGGAACAGCTTCTTCAACTCTGCCATCAGGGAGGAGGTACAGGAGCCTGAAGACACACACGCAGTGATTCAGGAACAACTTCTTCCCCTCTGCCATCAGGGTGGCAGTACAGGAGCCTGAAGACACACACTCAGTGATTCAGGAACAGCTTCTTCCCCTCTGCCATCAGGGAGGCGGTACAGGAGCCTGAAGACAAACACTCAGTGATTCAGGAACAGTTTCTTCCCCTCTGCCATCAGGGAGGAGGTACAGGAGCCTGAAGACAAACACTCAGCGATTCAGGAACAGCTTCTTCCCCTCTGCCATCAGGGAGGAGGTATAGGAGCCTGAAGACACAGACTCAGCGAATCAGGAACTGCTTCTTCCCCTCTGCCATAAGGAAGGAGGTACAGGAGCCTGAAGACACACACTCAGCCATTCAGGAACAACTTCTTCCCTTCTGCCATCAGGGATGTGGTACAGGAGCCTGAAGACACACACTCAACGATTCAGGAACTGCTTCTTCCCCTCTGCCATCAGGACGGAGGTACAGGAGCCTGAAGACACACACTCAACGATTCAGGAACTGCTTCTTCCCCTCTGCCATCAGGACGGAGGTACAGGAGCCTGAAGACACACACTCAACGATTAAGGAACGGCTTCTTCCCCTCTGCCATCAGGGAGGTGGTAAAGGAGCCTGAAGACACACACTCAACGATTTAGGAACAGCATCTTCCGCTCTGCCATCAGGGAGGATGTACAAGAGCCTGAAGACACACTCTCAGCCATTTACGAACAGCTTCTTCTCCTCTGCCATAAGTTAGGAGGTACAGGAGCCCGAAGACACACACTCAACGATTCAGGAACATCTTCTTCCCCTCTACCGTCAGGGAGGGGGTACAGGAGCCCGAAGGCACACACTGTGATGCAGGAACAGCTTCTTCCCCTCTGCTGTCAGGGAGGAGGTACAGGAGCCCGAAGACACACACTCAACGATTCACGAACAGCTTCTTCCCCTCCGCCATCAGGGAGGAGGTACAGGAGCCTGAAGACACACACTCAACGATTCGGGAACAGCTTCTTCCATGCTGCCATTAGCGAGGAGGTTCGGGAGCCTGAAGACACACACTCAATGATTCAGGAACAGCATCTTCCCCTCTGCCATCAGGGGGAAGTTACAGGAGCCTGAAGACACACATTCAATGATTCAGGAACAGTTTCTTCCCCTCTGCCATCAGGGGGATGGTACAGGAGCCTGAAGACACACACTCAACGATTCAGGAACAGCTTCTTCCCCTATACCGTCAGGGATGAGGTACGGGAGCCTGAAGACACACACTCAACGATTCCGGAACGGCTTCTTCCCCTCTGCCATCAGGGAGGAGGTACGGGAGCCTGAAGACACACACATCACGATTCAGGAACGGCTTCTTCCCCTCTGCCATCAGGGAGGAGGTACAGGAGCCTGAAGACACACACTCAACGATTCCGGAACGGCTTCTTCCCATCTGCCATCAGGGAGGAGTTATGGGAGCCTGAAGACACACACTCAACGATTCCGGAACGGCTTCTTCCCCTCTGCCATCAGCGAGGATGTTCGGGATCCTGAAGACACACACCCAACGATTCAGGAACAGCTTCTTCCCCTCTGCCATCAGGGTGGCAGTACAGGAGCCTAAAGACACACACTCAGTGATTCAGGAACAGTTTCTTCCCCTCTGCCATCAGGGAGGCGGTACAGGAGCCTGAAGACACACACTCAGTGATTCAGGAACAGCTTCTTCCCCTCTGCCATCAGGGAGGAGGTACAGGAGCCTGAAGACACACACGCAGTAATTCAGGAACAACTTCTTCCCCTCTGCCATCAGGGAGGAGGTACAGGAGCCTGAAGGCACACACTCAACGATTACGGAACGGCTTCTTCGCCTCTGCCATCAGGGAGGAGGTACAAGAGCCTGAAGACACACACTCAGCCATTCAGGAACAGCTTCTTCTCCTCTGCCGTCAGTTAGGAGGTACAGGAGCCCGAAGACACACACTCAACGATTCAGGAACATCTTCTTCCCCTCTACCGTCAGGGAGGGGGTACAGGGGCCCGAAGGCACACACTCAGTGATGCAGGAACAGCTTCTTCCCCTCTGCCATCAGAGAGAAGGTACAGGAGCCTGAAGACACACACTCAGCGATTCAGGAAAGGCTTCTTCCCCTCTGCCATCAGGGAGGAGGTACGAGAGCCTGAAGACACACACTCAACGATTCCGGAACGGCTTCTTCCCCTCTGCCATCAGGGAGGAGGTACAAGAGCCTGAAGTCACACTCTCAGCAATTCAGAACAGCTTCTTCCCCTCTGCCATCATGGAGGAGGTACAGGAGACTGAAGACACACACTCAGCGATTCAGGAACAGCTTCTTCCCCTCTGCCATCAGGGAGGTGGTATAGGAGCCTGAAGACACAGACTCAGCGATTCAGGAACAGCTTCTTCCCCTCTGCCATAAGGAAGGATGTACAGGAGCCCGAAGACACACACTCAGTGATTCGGAACAGCTTCTTCCCCTCTGCCGTCAGGGAGGAAGTACAGAAACCCGAAGACACACACTCAGCAATTCAGGAACAGCTTCTTCCCCTCTGCTGTCAAGGAGGAGGTACAGGAGCCCGAAGACACACACTCAGCAATTCAGGAAAGGCTTCTTTCCCTCTGCCATCAGAGAGGAGGTACAGGAGCCTGAAGACACACACTCAACGATTCAGGAACATCTTCTTCCCCGCTGCCATTAGCGAGGACGTTCGGGAGCCTGAAGACACACACTCAATGATTCAGGAACAGCTTCTTCCCCTCTGCCATCAGGGGGAAGTTACAGGAGCCTGAAGACACACACTCAATGATTCCGGAACAGTTTCTTCCCGTCTGCCATCAGGGGGATGGTACAGGAGCCTGAAGACACACACTCAACGATTCAGGAACAATTTCTTCCCCTCTGCAATCAGGGAGGAGGTACAGGAGCCTGAAGACACACACTCAGCGATTCAGGAACAGCTTCTTCCCCTCTGCCATCAGCAAGGAGGTACAGGAGCCTGAAGACACACACGCAGTGATTCAGGAACAGCTTCTTCCCCGCTGCCATTAGCGAGGAGGTTCGGGAGCCTGAAGACACACACTCAATGATTCAGGAACAGCTTCTTCCCCTCTGCCATCAGGGGGAAGTTACAGGAGCCTGAAGACACACACTCAATGATTCAGGAACAGTTTCTTCCCGTCTGCCATCAGGGGGATGGTACAGGAGCCTGAAGACACACACTCAACGATTCAGGAACAATTTCTTCCCCTCTGCAATCAGGGAGGAGGTACAGGAGCCTGAAGACACAAACTCAGCGATTCAGGAACAGCTTCTTCCCCTCTGCCATCAGGGAGGAGGTACAGGAGCCTGAAGACACACACGCAGTGATTCAGGAACAACTTCTTCCCCTCTGCCATCAGGGATGTGGTACAGGTGCCTGAAGACACACACTAAACGATTCAGGAATTGCTCCTTCCTCTCTGCCATCAGGGAGGAGGTACGACAGCCTGAAGACACACACTCAGCGATTCGGGAACACCTTCTTCTCCTCTGCCGTCAGGGAGGAGGTACAGGAGCCTGAAGACACACACTCAACGGTTCAGGAACATCTTCTTCCCCTCTACCGTCAGGGAGGAGGTACAGGAGCCCGAAGGCACACACTCAGTGATGCAGGAACAGCTTCTTTCCCTCTGCCATCAGGGAGGAGGTACGGGAGCCTGAAGACACACACTTCACGATTCAGGAACGGCTTCTTCCCCTCTGCCATCAGGGAGGAGGTACAGGAGCCTGAAGACACACACTCAACAATTCCGGAACGGCTTCTTCCCCTCTGCCATCAGGGAGGAGGTACAGGAGCCTGAAGACACACACTCAACGATTCCGGAACGGCTTCTTCACCTCTGCCATCAGCGAGGAGGTTCGGGATCCTGAAGACACACACGCAGTGATTCCGGAACAGCTCCTTCCCCTCTGCCATCAGGGAGGAGGTACAGGAGCCTGAAGACACACACGCAGTAATTCAGGAAGAACTTCTTCCCCTCTGCCATCAGGGGGAAGTTACAGGAGCCTGAAGACACACACTCAACGATTCAGGAACAGCTTCTTCCCCGCTGCCATTAGCGAGGAGGTTCGGGACCCTGAAGACACACACTCAATGATTCAGGAACAGCTTCTTCCCCTCTGCCATCAGGGGGAAGTTACAGGAGCCTGAAGACACACACTCAATGATTCAGGAACAGTTTCTTCCCCTCTGCCATCAGGGGGATGGTACAGGAGCCTGAAGACACACGCTCAATGATTCAGGAACAGTTTCTTCCCCTCTGCAATCAGGGAGGAGGTACAGGAGCCTGAAGACACACACTCAGCGATTCAGGAACAGCTTCTTCCCCTCTGACATCAGGGAGGAGGTACAGGAGCCTGAAGACACACACGCAGTGATTCAGGAACAACTTCTTCCCCTCTGCCATCAGGGATGTGGTACAGGAGCCTGAAGACATACACTCAACGATTCAGGAACAGCTCCTTCCCCTCTGCCATCAGGGAGGAGGTACGAGAGCCTGAAGACACACACTCAACGATTCAGGAACAGCTCCTTCCCCTCTGCCAACAGGGAGGAGGTACCAGAGCCTGAAGACACACACTCAGCAATTCGGGAACACCTTCTTCCCCTCTGCCATCAGGGAGGAGGTACAGGACCCTGAAGACACACACTCAACGATTCAGGAACAGCTCCTTCCCCTCTGCCATCAGGGAGGAGGTACGAGAGCCTGAAGACACACACTCAACGACTCAGGAACTGCTCCTTCCCCTCTGCCATCAGGGAGGAGGTACGAGAGCCTGAAGACACACACTCAACGATTCCGGGACGGCTTCGTCCCCTCAGCCATCAGGGAGGTGGTACGGGAGCCTGAAGACACACACTCAACGATTCCGGAACGGCTTCTTCACCTCTGTCATCAGCGAGGAGGTTCGGGATCCTGAAGACACACACTCAACGATTCAGGAACAGCTTCTTCAACTCTGCCATCAGGGAGGAGGTACAGGAGCCTGAAGACACACACGCAGTGATTCAGGAACAACTTCTTCCCCTCTGCCATCAGGGTGGCAGTACAGGAGCCTGAAGACACACACTCAGTGATTCAGGAACAGCTTCTTCCCCTCTGCCATCAGGGAGGCGGTACAGGAGCCTGAAGACAAACACTCAGTGATTCAGGAACAGTTTCTTCCCCTCTGCCATCAGGGAGGAGGTACAGGAGCCTGAAGACAAACACTCAGCGATTCAGGAACAGCTTCTTCCCCTCTGCCATCAGGGAGGAGGTATAGGAGCCTGAAGACACAGACTCAGCGAATCAGGAACTGCTTCTTCCCCTCTGCCATAAGGAAGGAGGTACAGGAGCCTGAAGACACACACTCAGCCATTCAGGAACAACTTCTTCCCTTCTGCCATCAGGGATGTGGTACAGGAGCCTGAAGACACACACTCAACGATTCAGGAACTGCTTCTTCCCCTCTGCCATCAGGACGGAGGTACAGGAGCCTGAAGACACACACTCAACGATTCAGGAACTGCTTCTTCCCCTCTGCCATCAGGACGGAGGTACAGGAGCCTGAAGACACACACTCAACGATTAAGGAACGGCTTCTTCCCCTCTGCCATCAGGGAGGTGGTATAGGAGCCTGAAGACACACACTCAACGATTTAGGAACAGCATCTTCCGCTCTGCCATCAGGGAGGATGTACAAGAGCCTGAAGACACACTCTCAGCCATTTACGAACAGCTTCTACTCCTCTGCCATAAGTTAGGAGGTACAGGAGCCCGAAGACACACACTCAACGATTCAGGAACATCTTCTTCCCCTCTACCGTCAGGGAGGGGGTACAGGAGCCCGAAGGCACACACTGTGATGCAGGAACAGCTTCTTCCCCTCTGCTGTCAGGTAGGAGGTACAGGAGCCCGAAGACACACACTCAACGATTCACGAACAGCTTCTTCCCCTCCGCCATCAGGGAGGAGGTACAGGAGCCTGAAGACACACACTCAACGATTCGGGAACAGCTTCTTCCATGCTGCCATTAGCGAGGAGGTTCGGGAGCCTGAAGACACACACTCAATGATTCAGAAACAGCATCTTCCCCTCTGCCATCAGGGGGATGGTACAGGAGCCTGAAGACACACACTCAACGATTCAGGAACAGCTTCTTCCCCTATACCGTCAGGGATGAGGTACGGGAGCCTGAAGACACACACTCAACGATTCCGGAACGGCTTCTTCCCCTCTGCCATCAGGGAGGAGGTACGGGAGCCTGAAGACACACACATCACGATTCAGGAACGGCTTCTTCCCCTCTGCCATCAGGGAGGAGGTACAGGAGCCTGAAGACACACACTCAACGATTCCGGAACGGCTTCTTCCCATCTGCCATCAGGGAGGAGTTATGGGAGCCTGAAGACACACACTCAACGATTCCGGAACGGCTTCTTCCCCTCTGCCATCAGCGAGGATGTTCGGGATCCTGAAGACACACACCCAACGATTCAGGAACAGCTTCTTCCCCTCTGCCATCAGGGTGGCAGTACAGGAGCCTAAAGACACACACTCAGTGATTCAGGAACAGTTTCTTCCCCTCTGCCATCAGGGAGGCGGTACAGGAGCCTGAAGACACACACTCAGTGATTCAGGAACAGCTTCTTCCCCTCTGCCATCAGGGAGGAGGTACAGGAGCCTGAAGACACACACGCAGTAATTCAGGAACAACTTCTTCCCCTCTGCCATCAGGGAGGAGGTACAGGAGCCTGAAGGCACACACTCAACGATTACGGAACGGCTTCTTCGCCTCTGCCATCAGGGAGGAGGTACAAGAGCCTGAAGTCACACTCTCAGCAATTCAGAACAGCTTCTTCCCCTCTGCCATCATGGAGGAGGTACAGGAGACTGAAGACACACACTCAGCGATTCAGGAACAGCTTCTTCCCCTCTGCCATCAGGGAGGTGGTATAGGAGCCTGAAGACACAGACTCAGCGATTCAGGAACAGCTTCTTCCCCTCTGCCATAAGGAAGGATGTACAGGAGCCCGAAGACACACACTCAGTGATTCGGAACTGCTTCTTCCCCTCTGCCGTCAGGGAGGAAGTACAGGAACCCGAAGACACACACTCAGCAATTCAGGAACAGCTTCTTCCCCTCTGCTGTCAAGGAGGAGGTACAGGAGCCCGAAGACACACACTCAGCAATTCAGGAAAGGCTTCTTCCCCTCTGCCATCAGAGCGGAGGTACAGGAGCCTGAAGACACACACTCAACGATTCAGGAACATCTTCTTCCCCGCTGCCATTAGCGAGGACGTTCGGGAGCCTGAAGACACACACTCAATGATTCAGTAACAGCTTCTTCCCCTCTGCCATCAGGGGGAAGTTACAGGAGCCTGAAGACACACACTCAATGATTCCGGAACAGTTTCTTCCCGTCTGCCATCAGGGGGATGGTACAGGAGCCTGAAGACACACACTCAACGATTCAGGAACAATTTCTTCCCCTCTGCAATCAGGGAGGAGGTACAGGAGCCTGAAGACACACACTCAGCGATTCAGGAACAGCTTCTTCCCCTCTGCCATCAGCAAGGAGGTACAGGAGCCTGAAGACACACACGCAGTGATTCAGGAACAGCTTCTTCCCCGCTGCCATTAGCGAGGAGGTTCGGGAGCCTGAAGACACACACTCAATGATTCAGGAACAGCTTCTTCCCCTCTGCCATCAGGGGGAAGTTACAGGAGCCTGAAGACACACACTCAATGATTCAGGAACAGTTTCTTCCCGTCTGCCATCAGGGGGATGGTACAGGAGCCTGAAGACACACACTCAACGATTCAGGAACAATTTCTTCCCCTCTGCAATCAGGGAGGAGGTACAGGAGCCTGAAGACACAAACTCAGCGATTCAGGAACAGCTTCTTACCCTCTGCCATCAGGGAGGAGGTACAGGAGCCTGAAGACACACACGCAGTGATTCAGGAACAACTTCTTCCCCTCTGCCATCAGGGATGTGGTACAGGTGCCTGAAGACACACACTAAACGATTCAGGAATTGCTCATTCCACTCTGCCATCAGGGAGGAGGTACGAGAGCCTGAAGACACACACTCAGCGATTCGGGAACACCTTCTTCTCCTCTGCCGTCAGGGAGGAGGTACAGGAGCCTGAAGACACACACTCAACGGTTCAGGAACATCTTCTTCCCCTCTACCGTCAGGGAGGAGGTACAGGAGCCCGAAGGCACACACTCAGTGATGCAGGAACAGCTTCTTTCCCTCTGCCATCAGGGAGGAGGTACGGGAGCCTGAAGACACACACTTCACGATTCAGGAACGGCTTCTTCCCCTCTGCCATCAGGGAGGAGGTACAGGAGCCTGAAGACACACACTCAACGATTCCGGAACGGCTTCTTCACCTCTGCCATCAGCGAGGAGGTTCGGGATCCTGAAGACACACACGCAGTGATTCCGGAACAGCTCCTTCCCCTCTGCCATCAGGGAGGAGGTACAGGAGCCTGAAGACACACACGCAGTAATTCAGGAAGAACTTCTTCCCCTCTGCCATCAGGGTGGAAGTACAGGAGCCCGAAGGCACACACTCAGTGATGCAGGAACAGCTTCTTTCCCTCTGCCATCAGGGAGGAGGTACGGGAGCCTGAAGACACACACTTCACGATTCAGGAACGGCTTCTTCCCCTCTGCCATCAGGGAGGAGGTACAGGAGCCTGAAGACACACACTCAACAATTCTGGAACGGCTTCTTCCCCTCTGCCATCAGGGAGGAGGTACAGGAGCCTGAAGACACACACTCAACGATTCCGGAACGGCTTCTTCACCTCTGCCATCAGCGAGGAGGTTCGGGATCCTGAAGACACACACCCAACGATTCAGGAACAGCTCCTTCCCCTCTGCCATCAGGGAGGAGGTACAGGAGCCTGAAGACACACACGCAGTGATTCCGGAACAACTTCTTCCCCTCTGCCATCAGGGAGGAGGTACAGGAGCCTGAAGACACACACGCAGTGATTCAGGAACAACTTCTTCCCCTCTGCCATCAGGGATGTGGTACAGGAGCCTGAAGACACTCAACGATTCAGGAACAGCTTCTTCCCCTATACTGTCAGGGAGGAGGTACGGGAGCCTGAAGACACACACTCAAAGATTCCGGAACGGCTTCTTCCCCTCTGCCATCAGGGACGAGGTACGAGAGCCTGAAGCCACACACTCAACGATTCAGGAACGGCTTCTTCCCCTCTGCCATCAGGGAGGAGGTACAGGAGCCTGAAGCCACACACTCAACGATTAAGGAACGGCTTCTTCCCCTCTGCCATCAGGGAGGAGGTATAGGAGCCTGAAGACACACACTCAACGATTCCGGAACGGCTTCTTCCCCTCTGCCATCAGGGAGGTGGTACAGGAGCCTGAAGACACACACTCAACGATTCAGGAACAGTTTCTTCCCCTCTGCAATCAGCGAGGGGGTACAGGAGCCTGAAGACACACACTCAGCGATTCAGGAACAGCTTCTTCCCCTCTGCCATCAGGGAGGAGGTACAGGAGCCTGAAGACACACACGCACTGATTCAGGAACAACTTCTTCCCCTCTGCCATCAGGGTTGTGGTACAGGAGCCTGAAGACACACACTCAACGATTCAGGAAAAGCTCCTTCCCCTCTGCCATCAGGGAGGAGGTACGAGAGCCTGAAGACACACACTCAACGATTCAGGAACAGCTCCTTCCACTCTGCCATCAGGGAGGAGGTACGAGAGCCTGAAGACACATACTCAGATATTCGGGAACACCTTCTTCCCCTCTGCCATCAGGGAGGAGGTACAGGAGCCTGAAGACACACACACAACGATTCAGGAACAGCTTCTTCCCCTCTGCCATCAAGGAGGAGGTACAGGAGCCTGAAAACACACACCCATCGATTCCGAAACGGCTTCTTCACCTCTGCCATCAGCCAGGAGGTTCGGGATCCTAAAGACCCACACTCAACGATTCAAAAACAGCTTCTTTCCCTCTGCCATCAGGGAGGAGGTACAGGAGCCTGAAGACACACACGCAGTGATTCAGGAACAACTTCTTCCCCTCTGCCATCAGGGTGGCAGTACAGGAGCCTGAAGGCACACATTCAGTGATTCAGGAACAGCTTCTTCCCCTCTGCCATCAGGGAGGCGGTACAGGAGCCTGAAGACACACACTCAGTGATTCAGGAACAGTTTCTTCCCCTCTGCCATCAGGGAGGAGGAACAGGAGCCTGAAGACACACACTCAGCGATTCAGGAACAGCTTCTTCCCCTCTGCCATCAGGGAGGAGGTATAGGAGCCTGAATACACAGACTCAGCGATTCAGGAACAGCTTCTTCCCCTCTGCCATAAGGAAGGAGGTACAGGAGCCTGAAGACACACACTCAGCAATTCAGGAATAGCTTCTTCTCCTCTGCCGTCAGGGAGGAGGTACAGGAGCCTGAAGACACACACTCAACGATTCAGGAACATCTTCTTCCCCTCTACCGTCAGGGAGGAGATACAGGAGCCCGAAGGCACACACTCAGTGATGCAGGAACAGCTTCTTTCCCTCTGCCATCAGGGTGGAGTTACAGGAGCCTGAAGACACGCACTCAGCGATTCCGGAACGGCTTCTTCCCCTCTGCCATCAGGGTTGTGGTACAGGAGCCTGAAGACACACACTCAACGATTCAGGAAAAGCTCCTTCCCCTCTGCCATCAGGGAGGAGGTACGAGAGCCTGAAGACACACACTCAACGATTCAGGAACAGCTCCTTCCACTCTGCCATCAGGGAGGAGGTACGAGAGCCTGAAGACACATACTCAGATATTCGGGAACACCTTCTTCCCCTCTGCCATCAGGGAGGAGGTACAGGAGCCTGAAGACACACACACAACGATTCAGGAACAGCTTCTTCCCCTCTGCCATCAAGGAGGAGGTACAGGAGCCTGAAAACACACACCCATCGATTCCGAAACGGCTTCTTCACCTCTGCCATCAGCCAGGAGGTTCGGGATCCTAAAGACCCACACTCAACGATTCAAAAACAGCTTCTTTCCCTCTGCCATCAGGGAGGAGGTACAGGAGCCTGAAGACACACACGCAGTGATTCAGGAACAACTTCTTCCCCTCTGCCATCAGGGTGGCAGTACAGGAGCCTGAAGGCACACATTCAGTGATTCAGGAACAGCTTCTTCCCCTCTGCCATCAGGGAGGCGGTACAGGAGCCTGAAGACACACACTCAGTGATTCAGGAACAGTTTCTTCCCCTCTGCCATCAGGGAGGAGGAACAGGAGCCTGAAGACACACACTCAGCGATTCAGGAACAGCTTCTTCCCCTTTGCCATCAGGGAGGAGGTATAGGAGCCTGAATACACAGACTCAGCGATTCAGGAACAGCTTCTTCCCCTCTGCCATAAGGAAGGAGGTACAGGAGCCTGAAGACACACACTCAGCAATTCAGGAATAGCTTCTTCTCCTCTGCCGTCAGGGAGGAGGTACAGGAGCCTGAAGACACACACTCAACGATTCAGGAACATCTTCTTCCCCTCTACCGTCAGGGAGGAGGTACAGGAGCCCGAAGGCACACACTCAGTGATGCAGGAACAGCTTCTTTCCCTCTGCCATCAGGGTGGAGTTACAGGAGCCTGAAGACACGCACTCAGCGATTCCGGAACGGCTTCTTCCCCTCTGCCATCAGGGAGGAGGTACAGGAGCCTGAAGACACACACACAACGATTCAGGAACAGCTTCTTCCCCTCTGCCATCAGGGAGGAGGTACAGGAAACTGAAGACACACACCCATCGATTCCGAAACGGCTTCTTCACCTCTGCCATCAGCCAGGAGGTTCGGGATCCTAAAGACCCTCACTCAACGATTCAAAAACAGCTTCTTTCCCTCTGCCATCAGGGAGGAGGTACAGGAGCCTGAAGACACACACGCAGTGATTCAGGAACAACTTCTTCCCCTCTGCCATCAGGGTGGCAGTACAGGAGCCTGAAGGCACACATTCAGTGATTCAGGAACAGCTTCTTCCCCTCTGCCATCAGGGAGGCGGTACAGGAGCCTGAAGACACACACTCAGTGATTCAGGAACAGTTTCTTCCCCTCTGCCATCAGGGAGGAGGAACAGGAGCCTGAAGACACTCACTCAGCGATTCAGGAACAGCTTCTTCCCATCTGCCATCAGGGAGGAGGTATAGGAGCCTGAATACACAGACTCAGCGATTCAGGAACAGCTTCTTCCCCTCTGCCATAAGGAAGGAGGTACAGGAGCCTGAAGACACACACTCAGCAATTCAGGAATAGCTTCTTCTCCTCTGCCGTCAGGGAGGAGGTACAGGAGCCTGAAGACACACACACAACGATTCAGGAACAGCTTCTTCCCCTCTGCCATCAGGGAGGAGGTACAGGAACCTGAAGACACACACTCTGTGGTTCAGTAACAGCTTCTTCCCCTCTGCCATCAGGGAGGAGTTACTGGAGCCTGAAGACACACACTCAACGATTCTTGAACGGCTTCTTCCCGTCTGCCATCAGCGAGGAGGTTCGAGAGCCTAAAGACACACACTCAACGATTCAGGAACAGCTTCTTCCCCTCTGCCATCAGGGACGAGGTACAGGAGCCTGAAGACACACACGCAGTGATTCAGCAACAACTCCTTCCCCTCTGCCATCAGGGAGGAGGTACAGGAGCCTGAAGACACACACTCAACGATTAAGGAACGGCTTCTTCCCCTCTGCCATCAGGGAGGAGGTATAGGAGCCTGAAGACACACTCTCAACGATTTAGGAACAGCTTCTTCCGCTCTGCCATCAGGGAGGAGGTACAAGAGCCTGAAGACACACACTCAGCCATTCAGGAACAGCTTCTTCTCCTCTGCCGTTAGGGAGGAGGTACAGGAGCCCGAAGACACACACTCAACGATTCAGGAACATCTTCTTCCCCTCTACCGTCAGGGAAGGGGTACAGGAGCCCGAAGGCACACACTCAGTAATGCAGGAACAGCTTCTTTCCCTCTGCCATCAGGGAGGAGTTACCGGAGCCTGAAGGCACAGACACAGCGATTCAGGAACAGCTTCTTCCCCTCTGCCATAAGGAAGGAGGTAAAGGAGCCTGAAGACACACACTCAGCCATTCAGGAACATCTTCTTCCCCTCTGCCGTCAGCGAGGAGGTAAAGGAGCCAGAAGACAGATACTCAACGATTCAGGAAGAGCTTCTTCCACTCTGCCATCAGAGAGGAGGTACAGGAGCCTGAAGACACAGAGTCAGCGATTCAGGCACAGCTTCTTCCCCTCTGCCATAAGGAAGGAGGTACAGGAGCCCGAAGACACACACTCATCGATTCAGGAACAGCTTCTTCCCCTCTGCCGTCAGGGAGGAGGTACAGGAGCCCGAAGACACACACTCAACGATTCAGGAACATCTTCTTCCCCTCTACCGTCAGGGAGGAGGTACAGGAGCCCGAAGGCACACACTCAGTGATGCAGGAACAGCTTCTTTCCCTCTGCCATCAGGGTGGAGTTACAGGAGCCTGAAGACACGCACTCAGCGATTCCGGAACGGCTTCTTCCCCTCTGCCAGCAGGGAGGAGGTACAGGAGCCTGAAGACACACACACAACGATTCAGGAACAGCTTCTTCCCCTCTGCCATCAGGGAGGAGGTACAGGAACCTGAAGACACACACTCTGTGGTTCAGTAACAGCTTCTTCCCCTCTGCCATCAGGGAGGAGTTACTGGAGCCTGAAGACACACACTCAACGATTCTTGAACGGCTTCTTCCCGTCTGCCATCAGCGAGGAGGTTCGAGAGCCTAAAGACACACACTCAACGATTCAGGAACAGCTTCTTCCCCTCTGCCATCAGGGACGAGGTACAGGAGCCTGAAGACACACACGCAGTGATTCAGCAACAACTCCTTCCCCTCTGCCATCAGGGAGGAGGTACAGGAGCCTGAAGACACACACTCAACGATTAAGGAACGGCTTTTTCCCCTCTGCCATCAGGGAGGAGGTATAGGAGCCTGAAGACACACTCTCAACGATTTAGGAACAGCTTCTTCCGCTCTGCCATCAGGGAGGAGGTACAAGAGCCTGAAGACACACACTCAGCCATTCAGGAACAGCTTCTTCTCCTCTGCCGTTAGGGAGGAGGTACAGGAGCCCGAAGACACACACTCAACGATTCAGGAACATCTTCTTCCCCTCTACCGTCAGGGAAGGGGTACAGGAGCCCGAAGGCACACACTCAGTAATGCAGGAACAGCTTCTTTGCCTCTGCCATCAGGGAGGAGTTACCGGAGCCTGAAGACACAGACACATCGATTCAGGAACAGCTTCTTACCCTCTGCCATAAGGAAGGAGGTACAGGAGCCTGAAGACACACACTCAGCCATTCAGGAACATCTTCTTCCCCTCTGCCGTCAGCGAGGAGGTAAAGGAGCCAGAAGACAGACACTCAACGATTCAGGAAGAGCTTCTTCCACTCTGCCATCAGAGAGGAGGTACAGGAGCCTGAAGACACAGAGTCAGCGATTCAGGCACAGCTTCTTCCCCTCTGCCATAAGGAAGGAGGTACAGGAGCCCGAAGACACACACTCATCGATTCAGGAACAGCTTCTTCCCCTCTGCCGTCAGGGAGGAGGTACAGGAGCCCGAAGACACACACTCAGCGATTCAGGAACAGCTTCTTCCCCGCTGCCATTAGCGAGGAGGTTCGGGAGACTGAAGACACACACTCAATGATTCAGGAACAGCTTCTTCCCCACTGCCATCAGGGGAACGTTACAGGAGCCTGAAGACACACACTCAATGATTCAGGAACAGTTTCTTCCCCTCTGCCATCAGGGGGATGGTACAGGAGCCTGAAGACACACGCTCAACGATTCAGGAACAGCTTCTTCCCCTCTGCCTTCAGGGAGGAGGTACAGGAACCTGAAGACACACACTCTGTGATTCAGTAACAGATTCTTCCCCTCTGCCATCAGGGAGGAGTTACAGGAGCCTGAATACACACACTCAACGATTCCGGAACGGCCTCTTCCCCTCTGCCATCAGCGATGAGATTCGGGAGCCTGAAGACACACACTCAACGATTCAGGAACAGCTTCTTCCCCTCTGCCATCAGGGAGGAGGTACAGGAGCCTGAAGACACACACGCAGTAATTCAGGAACAACTTCTTCCCCTCTGCCATCAGGGAGAAGGTATAGGAACCTGAAGACACACACTCAGCCATTCAGGAACAGCTACTTCTCCTCTGCCATCAGTTAGGAGGTACAGGAGCCCGAAGACACACACTCAACGATTCATGAACATCTTCTTCCCCTCTACCGTCAGGGAGGGGGTACAGGGGCCCGAAGGCACACACTCAGTGATGCAGGAACAGCTTCTTCCCCTCTGCCATCAGGGAGAAGGTACAGGAGCCTGAAGACACACACTCAGCGATTCAGTAAAGGCTTCTTTCCCTCTGCCATCAGGGAGGAGGTACAAGAGCCTGAAGACACACACTCAGCAATTCAGAACAGCTTCTTCCCCTCTGCCATCATGGAGGAGGTACAGGAGCCTGAAGACACACACTCAGCGATTCAGGAACAGCTTCTTCCCCTCTGCCATCAGGGAGGAGGTATAGGAGCCGGAAGACACAGACTCAGCGATTCAGGAACAGCTTCTTCCCCTCTGCCATAAGGAAGGAGGTACAGGAGCCCGAAGACACACACTCAGTGATTCAGAACAGCTTCTTCCCCTCTGCCGTCAGGGAGGAAGTACAATGAACCCGAAGACACACACTCAGCAATTCAGGAACAGCTTCTTCCCCTCTGCTGTCAGGGAGGAGGTACAGGAGCCCGAAGACACACACTCAACGATTCAGGAACATCTTCTTCCCCTCTACCGTCAGGGAGGAGGTACAGGAGCCCGAAGGCACACACTCAGTGATGCAGGAACAGCTTCTTTCCCTCTGCCATCAGGGTGGAGTTACAGGAGCCTGAAGACACGCACTCAGCGATTCCGGAACGGCTTCTTCCCCTCTGCCAGCAGGGAGGAGGTACAGGAGCCTGAAGACACACACACAACGATTCAGGAACAGCTTCTTCCCCTCTGCCATCAGGGAGGAGGTACAGGAACCTGAAGACACACACTCTGTGGTTCAGTAACAGCTTCTTCCCCTCTGCCATCAGGGAGGAGTTACTGGAGCCTGAAGACACACACTCAACGATTCTTGAACGGCTTCTTCCCGTCTGCCATCAGCGAGGAGGTTCGAGAGCCTAAAGACACACACTCAACGATTCAGGAACAGCTTCTTCCCCTCTGCCATCAGGGACGAGGTACAGGAGCCTGAAGACACACACGCAGTGATTCAGCAACAACTCCTTCCCCTCTGCCATCAGGGAGGAGGTACAGGAGCCTGAAGACACACACTCAACGATTAAGGAACGGCTTCTTCCCCTCTGCCATCAGGGAGGAGGTATAGGAGCCTGAAGACACACTCTCAACGATTTAGGAACAGCTTCTTCCGCTCTGCCATCAGGGAGGAGGTACAAGAGCCTGAAGACACACACTCAGCCATTCAGGAACAGCTTCTTCTCCTCTGCCGTTAGGGAGGAGGTACAGGAGCCCGAAGACACACACTCAACGATTCAGGAACATCTTCTTCCCCTCTACCGTCAGGGAAGGGGTACAGGAGCCCGAAGGCACACACTCAGTAATGCAGGAACAGCTTCTTTGCCTCTGCCATCAGGGAGGAGTTACCGGAGCCTGAAGACACAGACACAGCGATTCAGGAACAGCTTCTTCCCCTCTGCCATAAGGAAGGAGGTACAGGAGCCTGAAGACACACACTCAGCCATTCAGGAACATCTTCTTCCCCTCTGCCGTCAGCGAGGAGGTAAAGGAGCCAGAAGACAGACACTCAACGATTCAGGAAGAGCTTCTTCCACTCTGCCATCAGAGAGGAGGTACAGGAGCCTGAAGACACAGAGTCAGCGATTCAGGCACAGCTTCTTCCCCTCTGCCATAAGGAAGGAGGTACAGGAGCCCGAAGACACACACTCATCGATTCAGGAACAGCTTCTTCCCCTCTGCCGTCAGGGAGGAGGTACAGGAGCCCGAAGACACACACTCAGCGATTCAGGAACAGCTTCTTCCCCGCTGCCATTAGCGAGGAGGTTCGGGAGACTGAAGACACACACTCAATGATTCAGGAACAGCTTCTTCCCCACTGCCATCAGGGGAACGTTACAGGAGCCTGAAGACACACACTCAATGATTCAGGAACAGTTTCTTCCCCTCTGCCATCAGGGGGATGGTACAGGAGCCTGAAGACACACGCTCAACGATTCAGGAACAGCGTCTTCCCCTCTGCCTTCAGGGAGGAGGTACAGGAACCTGAAGACACACACTCTGTGATTCAGTAACAGATTCTTCCCCTCTGCCATCAGGGAGGAGTTACAGGAGCCTGAATACACACACTCAACGATTCCGGAACGGCCTCTTCCCCTCTGCCATCAGCGATGAGGTTCGGGAGCCTGAAGACACACACTCAACGATTCAGGAACAGCTTCTTCCCCTCTGCCATCAGGGAGGAGGTACAGGAGCCTGAAGACACACACGCAGTAATTCAGGAACAACTTCTTCCCCTCTGCCATCAGGGAGAAGGTATAGGAACCTGAAGACACACACTCAGCCATTCAGGAACAGCTTCTTCTCCTCTGCCATCAGTTAGGAGGTACAGGAGCCCGAAGACACACACTCAACGATTCATGAACATCTTCTTCCCCTCTACCGTCAGGGAGGGGGTACAGGGGCCCGAAGGCACACACTCAGTGATGCAGGAACAGCTTCTTCCCCTCTGCCATCAGGGAGAAGGTACAGGAGCCTGAAGACACACACTCAGCGATTCAGTAAAGGCTTCTTTCCCTCTGCCATCAGGGAGGAGGTACAAGAGCCTGAAGACACACACTCAGCAATTCAGAACAGCTTCTTCCCCTCTGCCATCATGGAGGAGGTACAGGAGCCTGAAGACACACACTCAGCGATTCAGGAACAGCTTCTTCCCCTCTGCCATCAGGGAGGAGGTATAGGAGCCGGAAGACACAGACTCAGTGATTCAGGAACAGCTTCTTCCCCTCTGCCATAAGGAAGGAGGTACAGGAGCCCGAAGACACACACTCAGTGATTCAGAACAGCTTCTTCCCCTCTGCCGTCAGGGAGGAAGTACAATGAACCCGAAGACACACACTCAGCAATTCAGGAACAGCTTCTTCCCCTCTGCTGTCAGGGAGGAGGTACAGGAGCCTGAAGACACACACTCAACGATTCAGGAACATCTTCTTCCCCGCTGCCATTAGCGAGGAGGTTCGGGAGCCTGAAGACACACTCTCAATGATTCAGGAACAGCTTCTTCCCCTCTGCCATCAGGGGGAAGTTACAGGAGCCTGAAGACACACACTCAATTATTCAGGAACAGTTTCTTCCCGTCTGCCATCAGGGGGATGGTACAGGAGCCTGAAGACACACACTCAACGATTCAGGAACAGTTTCTTCCCCTCTGCAATCAGGGAGGAGGTACAGGAGCCTGAAGACACACACGCAGTGATTCAGGAACAACTTCTTCCCCTCAGCCATCAGGGAGGAGGTACAGGAGCCTGAAGACACACAGTCAACGATTCAGGAACAGCTCCTTCCCCTCTCCCATCAGGGAGGAGGTAAGAGAGCCTGAAGACACACACTCAACGATTCAGGAACAGCTCCTTCCCCTCTGCCATCAGGGAGGAGGTACGAGAGCCTGAAGACACACACTCAGCGATTCGGGAACACCTTCTTCCCCTCTGCCATCAGGGAGGAGGTACAGGAGCCTGAAGACACACACTCAATGATTCAGGAACAGCTTCTTCCCCTCTGCCATCAAGGAGTAGGTACAGGAGCCTGAAAACACACACCCAGCGATTCCGTAACGGCTTCTTCACCTCTGCCATCAGCGAGGAGGTTCGGGATCTTAAAGACACACACTCAACGATTCAGGAACAGCTTCTTCCCCTCTGCCATCAGGGAGGAGGTACAGGAGCCCGAAGACACACACTCAGTGATTCAGAACAGCTTCTTCCCCTCTGCCGTCAGGGAGGAAGTACAATGAACCCGAAGACACACACTCAGCAATTCAGGAACAGCTTCTTCCCCTCTGCTGTCAGGGAGGAGGTACAGGAGCCTGAAGACACACACTCAACGATTCAGGAACAGCTTCTTCCCCGCTGCCATTAGCGAGGAGGTTCGGGAGCCTGAAGACACACTCTCAATGATTCAGGAACAGCTTCTTCCCCTCTGCCATCAGGGGGAAGTTACAGGAGCCTGAAGACACACAATCAATTATTCAGGAACAGTTTCTTCCCGTCTGCCATCAGGGGGATGGTACAGGAGCCTGAAGACACACACTCAACGATTCAGGAACAGTTTCTTCCCCTCTGCAATCAGGGAGGAGGTACAGGAGCCTGAAGACACACACGCAGTGATTCAGGAACAACTTCTTCCCCTCAGCCATCAGGGAGGAGGTACAGGAGCCTGAAGACACACAGGCAGTGATTCAGGAACAACTTCTTCCCCTCTGCCATCAGGGTGGCAGTACAGGAGCCTGAAGGCACACATTCAGTGATTCAGGAACAGCTTCTTCCCCTCTGCCATCAGGGAGGCGGTACAGGAGCCTGAAGACACACACTCAGTGATTCAGGAACAGTTTCTTCCCCTCTGCCATCAGGGAGGAGGAACAGGAGCCTGAAGACACTCACTCAGCGATTCAGGAACAGCTTCTTCCCATCTGCCATCAGGGAGGAGGTATAGGAGCCTGAATACACAGACTCAGCGATTCAGGAACAGCTTCTTCACCTCTGCCATAAGGAAGGAGGTACAGGAGCCTGAAGACACACACTCAGCAATTCAGGAATAGCTTCTTCTCCTCTGCCGTCAGGGAGGAGGTACAGGAGCCTGAAGACACACACTCAACGATTCAGGAACATCTTCTTCCCCTCTACCGTCAGGGAGGAGGTACAGGAGCCCGAAGGCACACACTCAGTGATGCAGGAACAGCTTCTTTCCCTCTGCCATCAGGGTGGAGTTACAGGAGCCTGAAGACACGCACTCAGCGATTCCGGAACGGCTTCTTCCCCTCTGCCATCAGGGAGGAGGTACAGGAGCCTGAAGACACACACACAACGATTCAGGAACAGCTTCTTCCCCTCTGCCATCAGGGAGGAGGTACAGGAACCTGAAGACACACACTCTGTGGTTCAGTAACAGCTTCTTCCCCTCTGCCATCAGGGAGGAGTTACTGGAGCCTGAAGACACACACTCAACGATTCTTGAACGGCTTCTTCCCGTCTGCCATCAGCGAGGAGGTTCGAGAGCCTAAAGACACACACTCAACGATTCAGGAACAGCTTCTTCCCCTCTGCCATCAGGGACGAGGTACAGGAGCCTGAAGACACACACGCAGTGATTCAGCAACAACTCCTTCCCCTCTGCCATCAGGGAGGAGGTACAGGAGCCTGAAGACACACACTCAACGATTAAGGAACGGCTTCTTCCCCTCTGCCATCAGGGAGGAGGTATAGGAGCCTGAAGACACACTCTCAACGATTTAGGAACAGCTTCTTCCGCTCTGCCATCAGGGAGGAGGTACAAGAGCCTGAAGACACACACTCAGCCATTCAGGAACAGCTTCTTCTCCTCTGCCGTTAGGGAGGAGGTACAGGAGCCCGAAGACACACACTCAACGATTCAGGGACATCTTCTTCCCCTCTACCGTCAGGGAAGGGGTACAGGAGCCCGAAGGCACACACTCAGTAATGCAGGAACAGCTTCTTTCCCTCTGCCATCAGGGAGGAGTTACCGGAGCCTGAAGGCACAGACACAGCGATTCAGGAACAGCTTCTTCCCCTCTGCCATAAGGAAGGAGGTACAGGAGCCTGAAGACACACACTCAGCCATTCAGGAACATCTTCTTCCCCTCTGCCGTCAGCGAGGAGGTAAAGGAGCCAGAAGACAGACACTCAACGATTCAGGAAGAGCTTCTTCCACTCTGCCATCAGAGAGGAGGTACAGGAGCCTGAAGACACAGAGTCAGCGATTCAGGCACAGCTTCTTCCCCTCTGCCATAAGGAAGGAGGTACAGGAGCCCGAAGACACACACTCATCGATTCAGGAACAGCTTCTTCCCCTCTGCCGTCAGGGAGGAGGTACAGGAGCCCGAAGACACACACTCAACGATTCAGGAACATCTTCTTCCCCTCTACCGTCAGGGAGGAGGTACAGGAGCCCGAAGGCACACACTCAGTGATGCAGGAACAGCTTCTTTCCCTCTGCCATCAGGGTGGAGTTACAGGAGCCTGAAGACACGCACTCAGCGATTCCGGAACGGCTTCTTCCCCTCTGCCAGCAGGGAGGAGGTACAGGAGCCTGAAGACACACACACAACGATTCAGGAACAGCTTCTTCCCCTCTGCCATCAGGGAGGAGGTACAGGAACCTGAAGACACACACTCTGTGGTTCAGTAACAGCTTCTTCCCCTCTGCCATCAGGGAGGAGTTACTGGAGCCTGAAGACACACACTCAACGATTCTTGAACGGCTTCTTCCCGTCTGCCATCAGCGAGGAGGTTCGAGAGCCTAAAGACACACACTCAACGATTCAGGAACAGCTTCTTCCCCTCTGCCATCAGGGACGAGGTACAGGAGCCTGAAGACACACACGCAGTGATTCAGCAACAACTCCTTCCCCTCTGCCATCAGGGAGGAGGTACAGGAGCCTGAAGACACACACTCAACGATTAAGGAACGGCTTCTTCCCCTCTGCCATCAGGGAGGAGGTATAGGAGCCTGAAGACACACTCTCAACGATTTAGGAACAGCTTCTTCCGCTCTGCCATCAGGGAGGAGGTACAAGAGCCTGAAGACACACACTCAGCCATTCAGGAACAGCTTCTTCTCCTCTGCCGTTAGGGAGGAGGTACAGGAGCCCGAAGACACACACTCAACGATTCAGGAACATCTTCTTCCCCTCTACCGTCAGGGAAGGGGTACAGGAGCCCGAAGGCACACACTCAGTAATGCAGGAACAGCTTCTTTCCCTCTGCCATCAGGGAGGAGTTACCGGAGCCTGAAGGCACAGACACAGCGATTCAGGAACAGCTTCTTCCCCTCTGCCATAAGGAAGGAGGTACAGGAGCCTGAAGACACACACTCAGCCATTCAGGAACATCTTCTTCCCCTCTGCCGTCAGCGAGGAGGTAAAGGAGCCAGAAGACAGACACTCAACGATTCAGGAAGAGCTTCTTCCACTCTGCCATCAGAGAGGAGGTACAGGAGCCTGAAGACACAGAGTCAGCGATTCAGGCACAGCTTCTTCCCCTCTGCCATAAGGAAGGAGGTACAGGAGCCCGAAGACACACACTCAGCGATTCAGGAACAGCTTCTTCCCCTCTGCCATCAGGGAGGAGGTACAAGAGCCTGAAGACACACACTCAGCAATTCAGAACAGCTTCTTCCCCTCTGCCATCATGGAGGAGGTACAGGAGCCTGAAGACACACACTCAGCGATTCAGGAACAGCTTCTTCCCCTCTGCCATCAGGGAGGAGGTATAGGAGCCGGAAGACACAGACTCAGCGATTCAGGAACAGCTTCTTCCCCTCTGCCATAAGGAAGGAGGTACAGGAGCCCGAAGACACACACTCAGTGATTCAGAACAGCTTCTTCCCCTCTGCCGTCAGGGAGGAAGTACAATGAACCCGAAGACACACACTCAGCAATTCAGGAACAGCTTCTTCCCCTCTGCTGTCAGGGAGGAGGTACAGGAGCCCGAAGACACACACTCAACGATTCAGGAACATCTTCTTCCCCTCTACCGTCAGGGAGGAGGTACAGGAGCCCGAAGGCACACACTCAGTGATGCAGGAACAGCTTCTTTCCCTCTGCCATCAGGGTGGAGTTACAGGAGCCTGAAGACACGCACTCAGCGATTCCGGAACGGCTTCTTCCCCTCTGCCAGCAGGGAGGAGGTACAGGAGCCTGAAGACACACACACAACGATTCAGGAACAGCTTCTTCCCCTCTGCCATCAGGGAGGAGGTACAGGAACCTGAAGACACACACTCTGTGGTTCAGTAACAGCTTCTTCCCCTCTGCCATCAGGGAGGAGTTACTGGAGCCTGAAGACACACACTCAACGATTCTTGAACGGCTTCTTCCCGTCTGCCATCAGCGAGGAGGTTCGAGAGCCTAAAGACACACACTCAACGATTCAGGAACAGCTTCTTCCCCTCTGCCATCAGGGACGAGGTACAGGAGCCTGAAGACACACACGCAGTGATTCAGCAACAACTCCTTCCCCTCTGCCATCAGGGAGGAGGTACAGGAGCCTGAAGACACACACTCAACGATTAAGGAACGGCTTCTTCCCCTCTGCCATCAGGGAGGAGGTATAGGAGCCTGAAGACACACTCTCAACGATTTAGGAACAGCTTCTTCCGCTCTGCCATCAGGGAGGAGGTACAAGAGCCTGAAGACACACACTCAGCCATTCAGGAACAGCTTCTTCTCCTCTGCCGTTAGGGAGGAGGTACAGGAGCCCGAAGACACACACTCAACGATTCAGGAACATCTTCTTCCCCTCTACCGTCAGGGAAGGGGTACAGGAGCCCGAAGGCACACACTCAGTAATGCAGGAACAGCTTCTTTGCCTCTGCCATCAGGGAGGAGTTACCGGAGCCTGAAGACACAGACACAGCGATTCAGGAACAGCTTCTTCCCCTCTGCCATAAGGAAGGAGGTACAGGAGCCTGAAGACACACACTCAGCCATTCAGGAACATCTTCTTCCCCTCTGCCGTCAGCGAGGAGGTAAAGGAGCCAGAAGACAGACACTCAACGATTCAGGAAGAGCTTCTTCCACTCTGCCATCAGAGAGGAGGTACAGGAGCCTGAAGACACAGAGTCAGCGATTCAGGCACAGCTTCTTCCCCTCTGCCATAAGGAAGGAGGTACAGGAGCCCGAAGACACACACTCATCGATTCAGGAACAGCTTCTTCCTCTCTGCCGTCAGGGAGGAGGTACAGGAGCCCGAAGACACACACTCAGCGATTCAGGAACAGCTTCTTCCCCGCTGCCATTAGCGAGGAGGTTCGGGAGACTGAAGACACACACTCAATGATTCAGGAACAGCTTCTTCCCCACTGCCATCAGGGGAACGTTACAGGAGCCTGAAGACACACACTCAATGATTCAGGAACAGTTTCTTCCCCTCTGCCATCAGGGGGATGGTACAGGAGCCTGAAGACACACGCTCAACGATTCAGGAACAGCGTCTTCCCCTCTGCCTTCAGGGAGGAGGTACAGGAACCTGAAGACACACACTCTGTGATTCAGTAACAGATTCTTCCCCTCTGCCATCAGGGAGGAGTTACAGGAGCCTGAATACACACACTCAACGATTCCGGAACGGCCTCTTCCCCTCTGCCATCAGCGATGAGGTTCGGGAGCCTGAAGACACACACTCAACGATTCAGGAACAGCTTCTTCCCCTCTGCCATCAGGGAGGAGGTACAGGAGCCTGAAGACACACACGCAGTAATTCAGGAACAACTTCTTCCCCTCTGCCATCAGGGAGAAGGTATAGGAACCTGAAGACACACACTCAGCCATTCAGGAACAGCTTCTTCTCCTCTGCCATCAGTTAGGAGGTACAGGAGCCCGAAGACACACACTCAACGATTCATGAACATCTTCTTCCCCTCTACCGTCAGGGAGGGGGTACAGGGGCCCGAAGGCACACACTCAGTGATGCAGGAACAGCTTCTTCCCCTCTGCCATCAGGGAGAAGGTACAGGAGCCTGAAGACACACACTCAGCGATTCAGTAAAGGCTTCTTTCCCTCTGCCATCAGGGAGGAGGTACAAGAGCCTGAAGACACACACTCAGCAATTCAGAACAGCTTCTTCCCCTCTGCCATCATGGAGGAGGTACAGGAGCCTGAAGACACACACTCAGCGATTCAGGAACAGCTTCTTCCCCTCTGCCATCAGGGAGGAGGTATAGGAGCCGGAAGACACAGACTCAGCGATTCAGGAACAGCTTCTTCCCCTCTGCCATAAGGAAGGAGGTACAGGAGCCCGAAGACACACACTCAGTGATTCAGAACAGCTTCTTCCCCTCTGCCGTCAGGGAGGAGGTACAGGAGCCTGAAGACACACACTCAACGATTAAGGAACGGCTTCTTCCCCTCTGCCATCAGGGAGGAGGTATAGGAGCCTGAAGACACACTCTCAACGATTTAGGAACAGCTTCTTCCGCTCTGCCATCAGGGAGGAGGTACAAGAGCCTGAAGACACACACTCAGCCATTCAGGAACAGCTTCTTCTCCTCTGCCGTTAGGGAGGAGGTACAGGAGCCCGAAGACACACACTCAACGATTCAGGAACATCTTCTTCCCCTCTACCGTCAGGGAAGGGGTACAGGAGCCCGAAGGCACACACTCAGTAATGCAGGAACAGCTTCTTTGCCTCTGCCATCAGGGAGGAGTTACCGGAGCCTGAAGACACAGACACAGCGATTCAGGAACAGCTTCTTCCCCTCTGCCATAAGGAAGGAGGTACAGGAGCCTGAAGACACACACTCAGCCATTCAGGAACATCTTCTTCCCCTCTGCCGTCAGCGAGGAGGTAAAGGAGCCAGAAGACAGACACTCAACGATTCAGGAAGAGCTTCTTCCACTCTGCCATCAGAGAGGAGGTACAGGAGCCTGAAGACACAGAGTCAGCGATTCAGGCACAGCTTCTTCCCCTCTGCCATAAGGAAGGAGGTACAGGAGCCCGAAGACACACACTCATCGATTCAGGAACAGCTTCTTCCTCTCTGCCGTCAGGGAGGAGGTACAGGAGCCCGAAGACACACACTCAGCGATTCAGGAACAGCTTCTTCCCCGCTGCCATTAGCGAGGAGGTTCGGGAGACTGAAGACACACACTCAATGATTCAGGAACAGCTTCTTCCCCACTGCCATCAGGGGAACGTTACAGGAGCCTGAAGACACACACTCAATGATTCAGGAACAGTTTCTTCCCCTCTGCCATCAGGGGGATGGTACAGGAGCCTGAAGACACACGCTCAACGATTCAGGAACAGCGTCTTCCCCTCTGCCTTCAGGGAGGAGGTACAGGAACCTGAAGACACACACTCTGTGATTCAGTAACAGATTCTTCCCCTCTGCCATCAGGGAGGAGTTACAGGAGCCTGAATACACACACTCAACGATTCCGGAACGGCCTCTTCCCCTCTGCCATCAGCGATGAGGTTCGGGAGCCTGAAGACACACACTCAACGATTCAGGAACAGCTTCTTCCCCTCTGCCATCAGGGAGGAGGTACAGGAGCCTGAAGACACACACGCAGTAATTCAGGAACAACTTCTTCCCCTCTGCCATCAGGGAGAAGGTATAGGAACCTGAAGACACACACTCAGCCATTCAGGAACAGCTTCTTCTCCTCTGCCATCAGTTAGGAGGTACAGGAGCCCGAAGACACACACTCAACGATTCATGAACATCTTCTTCCCCTCTACCGTCAGGGAGGGGGTACAGGGGCCCGAAGGCACACACTCAGTGATGCAGGAACAGCTTCTTCCCCTCTGCCATCAGGGAGAAGGTACAGGAGCCTGAAGACACACACTCAGCGATTCAGTAAAGGCTTCTTTCCCTCTGCCATCAGGGAGGAGGTACAAGAGCCTGAAGACACACACTCAGCAATTCAGAACAGCTTCTTCCCCTCTGCCATCATGGAGGAGGTACAGGAGCCTGAAGACACACACTCAGCGATTCAGGAACAGCTTCTTCCCCTCTGCCATCAGGGAGGAGGTATAGGAGCCGGAAGACACAGACTCAGCGATTCAGGAACAGCTTCTTCCCCTCTGCCATAAGGAAGGAGGTACAGGAGCCCGAAGACACACACTCAGTGATTCAGAACAGCTTCTTCCCCTCTGCCGTCAGGGAGGAAGTACAATGAACCCGAAGACACACACTCAGCAATTCAGGAACAGCTTCTTCCCCTCTGCTGTCAGGGAGGAGGTACAGGAGCCTGAAGACACACACTCAACGATTCAGGAACAGCTTCTTCCCCGCTGCCATTAGCGAGGAGGTTCGGGAGCCTGAAGACACACTCTCAATGATTCAGGAACAGCTTCTTCCCCTCTGCCATCAGGGGGAAGTTACAGGAGCCTGAAGACACACACTCAATTATTCAGGAACAGTTTCTTCCCGTCTGCCATCAGGGGGATGGTACAGGAGCCTGAAGACACACACTCAACGATTCAGGAACAGTTTCTTCCCCTCTGCAATCAGGGAGGAGGTACAGGAGCCTGAAGACACACACGCAGTGATTCAGGAACAACTTCTTCCCCTCAGCCATCAGGGAGGAGGTACAGGAGCCTGAAGACACACACTCAACGATTCAGGAACAGCTCCTTCCCCTCTCCCATCAGGGAGGAGGTAAGAGAGCCTGAAGACACACACTCAACGATTCAGGAACAGCTCCTTCCCCTCTGCCATCAGGGAGGAGGTACGAGAGCCTGAAGACACACACTCAGCGATTCGGGAACACCTTCTTCCCCTCTGCCATCAGGGAGGAGGTTCGGGATCTTAAAGACACACACTCAACGATTCAGGAACAGCTTCTTCCCCTCTGCCATCAGGGAGGAGGTACAGGAGCCTGAAGACACATACGCAGTGATTCAGGAACAACTTCTTCCCCTCTGCCATCAGGGTGGCAGTACAGGAGCCTGAAGACACACACTCAGTGATTCAGGAACAGCTTCTTCCCTTCTGCCATCAGGGAGGCTGTACAGGAGCCTGAAGACACTCACACAGTGATTCAGGAACAGTTTCTTCCCCTCTGCCATCAGGGAGGAGGTACAGGAGCCTGAAGACACACACTCAGCGATTCAGCAACAGCTTCTTCCCCTCTGCCATCAGGGAGGAGGTATAGGAGCCTGAAGACACAGACTCAGCGATTCAGGAACAGCTTCTTCCCCTGTGCCATAAGGAAGGAGGTACAGGAGCCTGAAGACACACACTCAGCAATTCAGGAACAGCTTCTTCTCCTCTGCCGTAAGGGAGGAGATACAGGAGCCTGAAGACACACACTCAACGATTCAGGAACATCTTCTTCCCCTCTACCGTCAGGGAGGAGGTACAGGAGCCCGAAGGCACACACTCAGTGATGCAGGAACAGCTTCTTTCCCTCTGCCATCAGGGAGGAGGTACGGGAGCCTGAAGACACACACTCAACGATTCAGGAACAGCTTCTTCCCCGCTGCCATTAGCGAGGAGGTTCGGGAGCCTGAAGACACACTCTCAATGATTCAGGAACAGCTTCTTCCCCTCTGCCATCAGGGGGAAGTTACAGGAGCCTGAAGACACACACTCAATTATTCAGGAACAGTTTCTTCCCGTCTGCCATCAGGGGGATGGTACAGGAGCCTGAAGACACACACTCAACGATTCAGGAACAGTTTCTTCCCCTCTGCAATCAGGGAGGAGGTACAGGAGCCTGAAGACACACACGCAGTGATTCAGGAACAACTTCTTCCCCTCAGCCATCAGGGAGGAGGTACAGGAGCCCGAAGACACACACTCATCGATTCAGGAACAGCTTCTTCCTCTCTGCCGTCAGGGAGGAGGTACAGGAGCCCGAAGACACACACTCAGCGATTCAGGAACAGCTTCTTCCCCGCTGCCATTAGCGAGGAGGTTCGGGAGACTGAAGACACACACTCAATGATTCAGGAACAGCTTCTTCCCCACTGCCATCAGGGGAACGTTACAGGAGCCTGAAGACACACACTCAATGATTCAGGAACAGTTTCTTCCCCTCTGCCATCAGGGGGATGGTACAGGAGCCTGAAGACACACGCTCAACGATTCAGGAACAGCGTCTTCCCCTCTGCCTTCAGGGAGGAGGTACAGGAACCTGAAGACACACACTCTGTGATTCAGTAACAGATTCTTCCCCTCTGCCATCAGGGAGGAGTTACAGGAGCCTGAATACACACACTCAACGATTCCGGAACGGCCTCTTCCCCTCTGCCATCAGCGATGAGGTTCGGGAGCCTGAAGACACACACTCAACGATTCAGGAACAGCTTCTTCCCCTCTGCCATCAGGGAGGAGGTACAGGAGCCTGAAGACACACACGCAGTAATTCAGGAACAACTTCTTCCCCTCTGCCATCAGGGAGAAGGTATAGGAACCTGAAGACACACACTCAGCCATTCAGGAACAGCTTCTTCTCCTCTGCCATCAGTTAGGAGGTACAGGAGCCCGAAGACACACACTCAACGATTCATGAACATCTTCTTCCCCTCTACCGTCAGGGAGGGGGTACAGGGGCCCGAAGGCACACACTCAGTGATGCAGGAACAGCTTCTTCCCCTCTGCCATCAGGGAGAAGGTACAGGAGCCTGAAGACACACACTCAGCGATTCAGTAAAGGCTTCTTTCCCTCTGCCATCAGGGAGGAGGTACAAGAGCCTGAAGACACACACTCAGCAATTCAGAACAGCTTCTTCCCCTCTGCCATCATGGAGGAGGTACAGGAGCCTGAAGACACACACTCAGCGATTCAGGAACAGCTTCTTCCCCTCTGCCATCAGGGAGGAGGTATAGGAGCCGGAAGACACAGACTCAGCGATTCAGGAACAGCTTCTTCCCCTCTGCCATAAGGAAGGAGGTACAGGAGCCCGAAGACACACACTCAGTGATTCAGAACAGCTTCTTCCCCTCTGCCGTCAGGGAGGAAGTACAATGAACCCGAAGACACACACTCAGCAATTCAGGAACAGCTTCTTCCCCTCTGCTGTCAGGGAGGAGGTACAGGAGCCTGAAGACACACACTCAACGATTCAGGAACAGCTTCTTCCCCGCTGCCATTAGCGAGGAGGTTCGGGAGCCTGAAGACACACTCTCAATGATTCAGGAACAGCTTCTTCCCCTCTGCCATCAGGGGGAAGTTACAGGAGCCTGAAGACACACACTCAATTATTCAGGAACAGTTTCTTCCCGTCTGCCATCAGGGGGATGGTACAGGAGCCTGAAGACACACACTCAACGATTCAGGAACAGTTTCTTCCCCTCTGCAATCAGGGAGGAGGTACAGGAGCCTGAAGACACACACGCAGTGATTCAGGAACAACTTCTTCCCCTCAGCCATCAGGGAGGAGGTACAGGAGCCTGAAGACACACACTCAACGATTCAGGAACAGCTCCTTCCCCTCTCCCATCAGGGAGGAGGTAAGAGAGCCTGAAGACACACACTCAACGATTCAGGAACAGCTCCTTCCCCTCTGCCATCAGGGAGGAGGTACGAGAGCCTGAAGACACACACTCAGCGATTCGGGAACACCTTCTTCCCCTCTGCCATCAGGGAGGAGGTTCGGGATCTTAAAGACACACACTCAACGATTCAGGAACAGCTTCTTCCCCTCTGCCATCAGGGAGGAGGTACAGGAGCCTGAAGACACATACGCAGTGATTCAGGAACAACTTCTTCCCCTCTGCCATCAGGGTGGCAGTACAGGAGCCTGAAGACACACACTCAGTGATTCAGGAACAGCTTCTTCCCTTCTGCCATCAGGGAGGCTGTACAGGAGCCTGAAGACACTCACACAGTGATTCAGGAACAGTTTCTTCCCCTCTGCCATCAGGGAGGAGGTACAGGAGCCTGAAGACACACACTCAGCGATTCAGCAACAGCTTCTTCCCCTCTGCCATCAGGGAGGAGGTATAGGAGCCTGAAGACACAGACTCAGCGATTCAGGAACAGCTTCTTCCCCTGTGCCATAAGGAAGGAGGTACAGGAGCCTGAAGACACACACTCAGCAATTCAGGAACAGCTTCTTCTCCTCTGCCGTAAGGGAGGAGATACAGGAGCCTGAAGACACACACTCAACGATTCAGGAACATCTTCTTCCCCTCTACCGTCAGGGAGGAGGTACAGGAGCCCGAAGGCACACACTCAGTGATGCAGGAACAGCTTCTTTCCCTCTGCCATCAGGGAGGAGGTACGGGAGCCTGAAGACACACACTCAACGATTCAGGAACAGCTTCTTCCCCGCTGCCATTAGCGAGGAGGTTCGGGAGCCTGAAGACACACTCTCAATGATTCAGGAACAGCTTCTTCCCCTCTGCCATCAGGGGGAAGTTACAGGAGCCTGAAGACACACACTCAATTATTCAGGAACAGTTTCTTCCCGTCTGCCATCAGGGGGATGGTACAGGAGCCTGAAGACACACACTCAACGATTCAGGAACAGTTTCTTCCCCTCTGCAATCAGGGAGGAGGTACAGGAGCCTGAAGACACACACGCAGTGATTCAGGAACAACTTCTTCCCCTCAGCCATCAGGGAGGAGGTACAGGAGCCTGAAGACACACACTCAACGATTCAGGAACAGCTCATTCCCCTCTCCCATCAGGGAGGAGGTAAGAGAGCCTGAAGACACACACTCAACGATTCAGGAACAGCTCCTTCCCCTCTGCCATCAGGGAGGAGGTACGAGAGCCTGAAGACACACACTCAGCGATTCGGGAACACCTTCTTCCCCTCTGCCATCAGGGAGGAGGTTCGGGATCTTAAAGACACACACTCAACGATTCAGGAACAGCTTCTTCCCCTCTGCCATCAGGGAGGAGGTACAGGAGCCTGAAGACACATACGCAGTGATTCAGGAACAACTTCTTCCCCTCTGCCATCAGGGTGGCAGTACAGGAGCCTGAAGACACACACTCAGTGATTCAGGAACAGCTTCTTCCCTTCTGCCATCAGGGAGGCTGTACAGGAGCCTGAAGACACTCACACAGTGATTCAGGAACAGTTTCTTCCCCTCTGCCATCAGGGAGGAGGTACAGGAGCCTGAAGACACACACTCAGCGATTCAGCAACAGCTTCTTCCCCTCTGCCATCAGGGAGGAGGTATAGGAGCCTGAAGACACAGACTCAGCGATTCAGGAACAGCTTCTTCCCCTGTGCCATAAGGAAGGAGGTACAGGAGCCTGAAGACACACACTCAGCAATTCAGGAACAGCTTCTTCTCCTCTGCCGTAAGGGAGGAGATACAGGAGCCTGAAGACACACACTCAACGATTCAGGAACATCTTCTTCCCCTCTACCGTCAGGGAGGAGGTACAGGAGCCCGAAGGCACACACTCAGTGATGCAGGAACAGCTTCTTTCCCTCTGCCATCAGGGAGGAGGTACGGGAGCCTGAAGACACACACTCAACGATTTAGGAACAGCTTCTTCCCTCTGCCATCAGGGAGGAGGTACAGGAGCCTGAAGACACACACTCAGCCATTCTGGAACAGCTTCTTCTCCTCTGCCATCAGTTAGGAGGTACAGAAGCCGAAGACACACACTCAACGATTCAGGAACATCTTCTTCCCCTCTACCGTCAGGGAGGGGGTAGAGGGGCCCGAAGGCACACACTCAGTGATGCAGGAACAGCTTCTTCCCCTCTGCCATCAGGGAGGAGGTACGAGAGCCTGAAGACACACACTCAGCGATTCGGGAACACCTTCTTCCGCTCTGCCATCAGGGAGGAGGTACAGGAGCCTGAAGACACACACTCAATGATTCAGGAACAGCTTCTTCCCCTCTGCCATCAAGGAGGAGGTACAGGAGCCTGAAAACACACACCCAGCGATTCCGGAACGGCTTCTTCACCTCTGCCATCAGCGAGGAGGTTCGGGATCCTAAAGACACACACTCAACGATTCAGGAACAGCTTCTTCCCCTCTGCCATCAGGGAGGAGGTACAGGAGCCTGAAGACACACACTCAGTGATTCAGGAACAGCTTCTTCCCCTCTGCCATCAGGGAGGCGGTACAGGAGCCTGAAGACACACACACAGTGATTCAGGAACAGTTTCTTCCCCTCTGCCATCAGGGAGGAGGTACAGGAGCCTGAAGACACACACTCAATGATTCAGGAACAGCTTCTTCCCCTCTGCCATCAAGGAGGAGGTACAGGAGCCTGAAAACACACACCCAGCGATTCCGGAACGGCTTCTTCACCTCTGCCATCAGCGAGGAGGTTCGGGATCTTAAAGACACACACTCAACGATTCAGGAACAGCTTCTTCCCCTCTGCCATCAGGGAGGAGGTACAGGAGCCTGAAGACACATACGCAGTGATTCAGGAACAACTTCTTCCCCTCTGCCATCAGGGTGGCAGTACAGGAGCCGGAAGACACACACTCAGTGATTCAGGAACAGCTTCTTCCCTTCTGCCATCAGGGAGGCTGTACAGGAGCCTGAAGACACACACACAGTGATTCAGGAACAGTTTCTTCCCCTCTGCCATCAGGGCGGGAGGTACAGGAGCCTGAAGACACACACTCAGCGATTCAGCAACAGCTTCTTCCCCTCTGCCATCAGGGAGGAGGTATAGGAGCCTGAAGACACAGACTCAGCGATTCAGGAACAGCTTCTTCCCCTGTGCCATAAGGAAGGAGGTACAGGAGCCTGAAGACACACACTCAGCAATTCAGGAACAGCTTCTTCTCCTCTGCCGTAAGGGAGGAGATACAGGAGCCTGAAGACACACACTCAACGATTCAGGAACATCTTCTTCCCCTCTACCGTCAGGGAGGAGGTACAGGAGCCCGAAGGCACACACTCAGTGATGCAGGAACAGCTTCTTTCCCTCTGCCATCAGGGAGGAGGTACGGGAGCCTGAAGACACACACTCAACGATTTAGGAACAGCTTCTTCCCTCTGCCATCAGGGAGGAGGTACAGGAGCCTGAAGACACACACTCAGCCATTCTGGAACAGCTTCTTCTCCTCTGCCATCAGTTAGGAGGTACAGGAGCCCGAAGACACACACTCAACGATTCAGGAACATCTTCTTCCCCTCTACCGTCAGGGAGGGGGTAGAGGGGCCCGAAGGCACACACTCAGTGATGCAGGAACAGCTTCTTCCCCTCTGCCATCAGGGAGGAGGTACGAGAGCCTGAAGACACACACTCAGCGATTCGGGAACACCTTCTTCCGCTCTGCCATCAGGGAGGAGGTACAGGAGCCTGAAGACACACACTCAATGATTCAGGAACAGCTTCTTCCCCTCTGCCATCAAGGAGGAGGTACAGGAGCCTGAAAACACACACCCAGCGATTCCGGAACGGCTTCTTCACCTCTGCCATCAGCGAGGAGGTTCGGGATCCTAAAGACACACACTCAACGATTCAGGAACAGCTTCTTCCCCTCTGCCATCAGGGAGGAGGTACAGGAGCCTGAAGACACACACTCAGTGATTCAGGAACAGCTTCTTCCCCTCTGCCATCAGGGAGGCGGTACAGGAGCCTGAAGACACACACACAGTGATTCAGGAACAGTTTCTTCCCCTCTGCCATCAGGGAGGAGGTACAGGAGCCTGAAGACACACACTCAGCGATTCAGCAACAGCTTCTTCCCCTCTGCCATCAGGGAGGAGGTATAGGAGCCTGAAGACACAGACTCAGCGATTCAGGAACAGCTTCTTCCCCTGTGCCATAAGGAAGGAGGTACAGGAGCCTGAAGACACACACTCAGCAATTCAGGAACAGCTTCTTCTCCTCTGCCGTAAGGGAGGAGATACAGGAGCCTGAAGACACACACTCAACGATTCAGGAACATCTTCTTCCCCTCTACCGTCAGGGAGGAGGTACAGGAGCCCGAAGGCACACACTCAGTGATGCAGGAACAGCTTCTTTCCCTCTGCCATCAGGGAGGAGGTACGGGAGCCTGAAGACACACACTCAACGATTTAGGAACAGCTTCTTCCCTCTGCCATCAGGGAGGAGGTACAGGAGCCTGAAGACACACACTCAGCCATTCTGGAACAGCTTCTTCTCCTCTGCCATCAGTTAGGAGGTACAGAAGCCGAAGACACACACTCAACGATTCAGGAACATCTTCTTCCCCTCTACCGTCAGGGAGGGGGTAGAGGGGCCCGAAGGCACACACTCAGTGATGCAGGAACAGCTTCTTCCCCTCTGCCATCAGGGAGGAGGTACGAGAGCCTGAAGACACACACTCAGCGATTCGGGAACACCTTCTTCCGCTCTGCCATCAGGGAGGAGGTACAGGAGCCTGAAGACACACACTCAATGATTCAGGAACAGCTTCTTCCCCTCTGCCATCAAGGAGGAGGTACAGGAGCCTGAAAACACACACCCAGCGATTCCGGAACGGCTTCTTCACCTCTGCCATCAGCGAGGAGGTTCGGGATCCTAAAGACACACACTCAACGATTCAGGAACAGCTTCTTCCCCTCTGCCATCAGGGAGGAGGTACAGGAGCCTGAAGACACACACTCAGTGATTCAGGAACAGCTTCTTCCCCTCTGCCATCAGGGAGGCGGTACAGGAGCCTGAAGACACACACACAGTGATTCAGGAACAGTTTCTTCCCCTCTGCCATCAGGGAGGAGGTACAGGAGCCTGAAGACACACACTCAGCCATTCTGGAACAGCTTCTTCTCCTCTGCCATCAGTTAGGAGGTACAGGAGCCCGAAGACACACACTCAACGATTCAGGAACATCTTCTTCCCCTCTACCGTCAGGGAGGGGGTACAGGGGCCCGAAGGCACAAACTCAGTGATGCAGGAACAGCTTCTTCCCCTCTGCCATCAGGGAGAAGGTAAAGGAGCCTGAAGACACACACTCAGCGATTCAGGAAAGGCTTCTTCCCCTCTGCCATCAGGGAGGAGCTACGAGAGCCTGAAGACACACACTCAACGATTCCGGAACGGCTTCTTCCCCTCTGCCATAAGTGAGGAGGTACAAGAGCCTGAAGACACACACACAGTGATTCAGGAACAGTTTCTTCCCCTCTGCCATCAGGGAGGAGGTACAGGAGCCTGAAGACACACACTCAGCGATTCAGCAACAGCTTCTTCCCCTCTGCCATCAGGGAGGAGGTATAGGAGCCTGAAGACACAGACTCAGCGATTCAGGAACAGCTTCTTCCCCTCTGCCATAAGGAAGGAGGTGCAGGAGCCTGAAGACACACACTCAGCAATTCAGGAACAGCTTCTTCTCCTCTGCTGTCAGGGAGGAGATACAGGAGCCTGAAGACACACACTCAACGATTCAGGAACATCTTCTTCACCTCTGCCGTCAGGGAGGGGGTACAGGAGCCCGAAGGCACACACTCAGTGATGCAGGAACAGCTTCTTTCCCACTGCCATCAGGGAGGCGGTACGGGAGCCTGAAGACACACACTCAACGATTTAGGAACAGCTTCTTCCGCTCTACCATCAGGAGGAGGTACAAGAGCCTGAAGACACACACTCAGCCATTCTGGAACAGCTTCTTCTCCTCTGCCATCAGTTAGGAGGTACAGGAGCCCGAAGACACACACTCAACGATTCAGGAACATCTTCTTCCCCTCTACCGTCAGGGAGGGGGTACAGGGGCCCGAAGGCACAAACTCAGTGATGCAGGAACAGCTTCTTCCCCTCTGCCATCAGGGAGAAGGTAAAGGAGCCTGAAGACACACACTCAGCGATTCAGGAAAGGCTTCTTCCCCTCTGCCATCAGGGAGGAGCTACGAGAGCCTGAAGACACTCACTCAACGATTCCGGAACGGCTTCTTCCCCTCTGCCATAAGTGAGGAGGTACAAGAGCCTGAAGACACACACTCAGCAATTCAGAACAGCTTCTTCCCCTCTGCCATCAGGGAGGAGGTACAGGAGCCTGAAGACACACACTCAACGACTCCGGAACAGCATATTCCCCGCTGCCATTAGCGAGGAGGTTCGGGAGCCTGAAGACACACACTCAATGATTCAGGAACAGCTTCTTCCCCTCTGCCATCAGGGGGAAGTTACAGGAGCCTGAAGACACACACTCAATTATTCAGGAACAGTTTCTACCCGTCTGCCATCAGGTGGATGGTACAGGAGCCTGAAGACACACACTCAACGATTCAGGAACAGCTCCTTCCCCTCTGCCATCAGGGAGGAGGTACAGGAGCCTGAAGACACACACTCAACGATTCAGGAACAGCTTCTTCCCCTCTGCCATCAAGGAGGAGGTACAGGAGCCTGAAAACACACACCCAGCGATTCCGGAACGGCTTCTTCACCTCTGCCATCAGCGAGGAGGTTCGGGATCCTAAAGACACACACTCAACGATTCAGGAACAGCTTCTTCCCCTCTGCCATCAGGGAGGAGGTACAGGATCCGGAAGACACACACTCAGCGATTCAGCAACAGCTTCTTCCCCTCTGCCATCAGGGTGGAGGTATAGGACCCTGAAGACACAGACTCAGCGATTCAGGAACAGCTTCTTCCCCTCTGCCATAAGGAAGGAGGTACAGGAGCCTGAAGTCACACACTCAGCAATTCAGGAACAGCTTCTTCCCCTCTGCCATCAGGGATGTGGTACAGGAGCCTGAAGACACTCAACGATTCAGGAACAGCTTCTTCCCCTATACTGTCAGGGAGGAGGTACGGGAGCCTGAAGACACACACTCAAAGATTCCGGAACGGCTTCTTCCCCTCTGCCATCAGGGAGGAGGTACGGGAGCCTGAAGACACACACTCAACGATTCAGGAACGGCTTCTTCACCTCTGCCATCAGGGAGGTGGTACAGGAGCCTGAAGGCACACTCTCAACGATTAAGGAACGGCTTCTTCCCCTCTGCCATCAGGGAGGAGGTATAGGAGCCTGAAGACACACACTCAACGATTTTGGAACAGCTTCTTCCGCTCTGCCATCAGGGAGGAGGTACAAGAGCCTGAAGACACACACTCAGCCATTCAGGAACAGCTTCTTCTCCTCTGCCATCAGTTAGGAGGTACAGGAGCCCGAAGACACACACTCAACGATTCAGGAACATCTTCTTCCCCTCTACCGTCAGGGAGGGGGTACAGGAGCCCGAAGGCACACACTCAGTGATGCAGGAACAGCTTCTTCCACTCTGCCATCAGGGAGAAGGTACAGGAGCCTGAAGACACACACTCAGCGATTCAGGAAAGGCTTCTTCCCCTCTGCCATCAGGGAGGAGGTACGAGAGCCTGAAGACACACACTCAGCAATTCAGAACAGCTTCTTCACCTCTGCCATCATGGAGGAGGTACAGGAGCCTGAAGACACACACTCAGCGATTCAGGAACAGCTTCTTCCCCTCTGCCATAAGGAAGGAGGTACAGGAGCCCGAAGACACACACTCAGTGATTCAGGAACAGCTTCTTCCCCTCTGCCGTCAGGGAGGAAGTACAGGAACCCGAAGACACAGACTCAGCGATTCAGCAACAGCTTCTTCCCCTCTGCCATCAGGGTGGAGGTATAGGACCCTGAAGACACAGACTCAGCGATTCAGGAACAGCTTCTTCCCCTCTGCCATAAGGAAGGAAGTACAGGAGCCTGAAATCACACACTCAGCAATTCAGGAACAGCTTCTTCCCCTCTGCCATCAGGGATGTGGTACAGGAGCCTGAAGACACTCAACGATTCAGGAACAGCTTCTTCCCCTCTGCCATCAGGGAGGAGGTACGGGAGCCTGAAGACACACACTCAACGATTCAGGAACGGCTTCTTCCCCTCTGCCATCAGGGAGGTGGTACAGGAGCCTGAAGGCACACTCTCAACGATTAAGGAACGGCTTCATCCCCTCTGCCATCAGGGAGGAGGTATAGGAGCCTGAAGACACACACTCAACGATTTAGGAACAGCTTCTTCCGCTCTGCCATCAGGGAGGAGGTACAAGAGCCTGAAGACACACACTCAGCCATTCAGGAACAGCTTCTTCTCCTCTGCCATCAGTTAGGAGGTACAGGTGCCCGAAGACACACACTCAACGATTCAGGAACATCTTCTTCCCCTCTACCGTCAGGGAGGGGGTACAGGAGCCCGAAGGCACACACTCAGTGATGCAGGAACAGCTTCTTCCACTCTGCCATCAGGGAGGAGGTACAGGAGCCTGAAGACACACACTCAGCGATTCAGCAACAGCTTCTTCCCCTCTGCCATCAGGGAGGAGGTATAGGAGCCTGAAGACACAGACTCAGCGATTCAGGAACAGCTTCTTCCCCTCTGCCATCAGGGAGGAGGCACAAGAGCCTGAAGACACACACTCAGCAATTCAGGAACAGCTTCTTCCACTCTGCCATCAGGGAGAAGGTACAGGAGCCTGAAGACACACACTCAGCGATTCAGGAAAGGCTTCTTCCCCTCTGCCATCAGGGAGGAGGTACGAGAGCCTGAAGACACACACTCAACAATTCCGGAACGGCTTCTTCCCCTCTGCCATCAGGGAGGAGGCACAAGAGCCTGAAGACACACACTCAGCAATTCAGAACAGCTTCTTCACCTCTGCCATCATGGAGGAGGTACAGGAGCCTGAAGACACACACTCAGCGATTCAGGAACAGCTTCTTCCCCTCTGCCATCAGGGAGGAGGTATAGGAGCCTAAAGACACAGACTCAGCGATTCAGGAACAGCTTCTTCCCCTCTGCCATAAGGAAGGAGGTACAGGAGCCCGAAGACACACACTCAGTGATTCAGGAACAGCTTCATCTCCTCTGCCGTGAGGGAGGAAGTACAGGAGCATGAAGACACACCCTCAACGATTCAGGAACATCTTCTTTCCCTCTACCGTCAGGAAGGGGTACAGGAGCCCGAAGGCACACACTCAGTGATGCAGGAACAGCTTCTTTCCCTCTGCCATCAGGGTAGAGTTACAGGAGCCTGAAGACACGCACTCAGCGATTCCGGAACGGCTTCTTCCCCTCTGCCATCAGGGAGGAGGTACAGGAGCCTGAAGACACACACTCAACGATTCAGGAACGGCTTCCCCTCTGCCATAAGGAAGGAGGTACAGGAGCCTGAAGACACACCCTCAGCCATTCAGGAACATCTTCTTCCCCTCTGCCGTCAGCGAGGAGGTATAGGAGCCAGAAGACACACACTCAGCGATTCAGGAACAGCTTCGTCCCCGCTGCCATTAGCGAGGAGGTTCGGGAGTCTGAAGACACACACTGAATGATTCAGGAACAGCTTCTTCCCCTCTGCCATCAGGCGGATGGTACAGGAGCCTGAAGACACACACTCAGTGATTCAGGAACAGTTTCTTCCCCTCTGCCATCAGGGAGGAGGTACAGGAGCCTGAAGACACACACTCAGCGATTCAGGAAAGGCTTCTTCCCCTCTGCCATCAGGGAGGAGCTACGAGAGCCTGAAGACACACACTCAACGATTCCGGAACGGCTTCTTCCCCTCTGCCATAAGTGAGGAGGTACAAGAGCCTGAAGACACACACTCAGCAATTCAGAACAGCTTCTTCCCCTCTGCCATCAGGGAGGAGGTACAGGAGCCTGAAGACACACACTCAACGACTCCGGAACAACATATTCCCCGCTGCCATTAGCGAGGAGGTTCGGGAGCCTGAAGACACACACTCAATGATTCAGGAACAGCTTCTTCCCCTCTGCCATCAGGGGGAAGTTACAGGAGCCTGAAGACACACACTCAATTATTCAGGAACAGTTTCTACCCGTCTGCCATCAGGTGGATGGTACAGGAGCCTGAAGACACACACTCAACGATTCAGGAACAGCTCCTTCCCCTCTGCCATCAGGGAGGAGGTACAGGAGCCTGAAGACACACACTCAACGATTCAGGAACAGCTTCTTCCCCTCTGCCATCAAGGAGGAGGTACAGGAGCCTGAAAACACACACCCAGCGATTCCGGAACGGCTTCTTCACCTCTGCCATCAGCGAGGAGGTTCGGGATCCTAAAGACACACACTCAACGATTCAGGAACAGCTTCTTCCCCTCTGCCATCAGGGAGGAGGTACAGGATCCGGAAGACACACACTCAGCGATTCAGCAACAACTTCTTCCCCTCTGCCATCAGGGTGGAGGTATAGGACCCTGAAGACACAGACTCAGCGATTCAGGAACAGCTTCTTCCCCTCTGCCATAAGGAAGGAGGTACAGGAGCCTGAAGTCACACACTCAGCAATTCAGGAACAGCTTCTTCCCCTCTGCCATCAGGGATGTGGTACAGGAGCCTGAAGACACTCAACGATTCAGGAACAGCTTCTTCCCCTATACTGTCAGGGAGGAGGTACGGGAGCCTGAAGACACACACTCAAAGATTCCGGAACGGCTTCTTCCCCTCTGCCATCAGGGAGGAGGTACGGGAGCCTGAAGACACACACTCAACGATTCAGGAACGGCTTCTTCCCCTCTGCCATCAGGGAGGTGGTACAGGAGCCTGAAGGCACACTCTCAACGATTAAGGAACGGCTTCTTCCCCTCTGCCATCAGGGAGGAGGTATAGGAGCCTGAAGACACACACTCAACGATTTTGGAACAGCTTCTTCCGCTCTGCCATCAGGGAGGAGGTACAAGAGCCTGAAGACACACACTCAGCCATTCAGGAACAGCTTCTTCTCCTCTGCCATCAGTTAGGAGGTACAGGAGCCCGAAGACACACACTCAACGATTCAGGAACATCTTCTTCCCCTCTACCGTCAGGGAGGGGGTACAGGAGCCCGAAGGCACACACTCAGTGATGCAGGAACAGCTTCTTCCACTCTGCCATCAGGGAGAAGGTACAGGAGCCTGAAGACACACACTCAGCGATTCAGGAAAGGCTTCTTCCCCTCTGCCATCAGGGAGGAGGTACGAGAGCCTGAAGACACACACTCAACAATTCCGGAACGGCTTCTTCCCCTCTGCCATCAGGGAGGAGGCACAAGAGCCTGAAGACACACACTCAGCAATTCAGAACAGCTTCTTCACCTCTGCCATCATGGAGGAGGTACAGGAGCCTGAAGACACACACTCAGCGATTCAGGAACAGCTTCTTCCCCTCTGCCATAAGGAAGGAGGTACAGGAGCCCGAAGACACACACTCAGTGATTCAGGAACAGCTTCTTCCCCTCTGCCGTCAGGGAGGAAGTACAGGAACCCGAAGACACAGACTCAGCGATTCAGCAACAGCTTCTTCCCCTCTGCCATCAGGGTGGAGGTATAGGACCCTGAAGACACAGACTCAGCGATTCAGGAACAGCTTCTTCCCCTCTGCCATAAGGAAGGAAGTACAGGAGCCTGAAATCACACACTCAGCAATTCAGGAACAGCTTCTTCCCCTCTGCCATCAGGGATGTGGTACAGGAGCCTGAAGACACTCAACGATTCAGGAACAGCTTCTTCCCCTATACTGTCAGGGAGGAGGTACGGGAGCCTGAAGACACACACTCAAAGATTCCGGAACGGCTTCTTCCCCTCTGCCATCAGGGAGGAGGTACGGGAGCCTGAAGACACACACTCAACGATTCAGGAACGGCTTCTTCCCCTCTGCCATCAGGGAGGTGGTACAGGAGCCTGAAGGCACACTCTCAACGATTAAGGAACGGCTTCTTCCCCTCTGCCATCAGGGAGGAGGTATAGGAGCCTGAAGACACACACTCAACGATTTAGGAACAGCTTCTTCCGCTCTGCCATCAGGGAGGAGGTACAAGAGCCTGAAGACACACACTCAGCCATTCAGGAACAGCTTCTTCTCCTCTGCCATCAGTTAGGAGGTACAGGTGCCCGAAGACACACACTCAACGATTCAGGAACATCTTCTTCCCCTCGACCGTCAGGGAGGGGGTACAGGAGCCCGAAGGCACACACTCAGTGATGCAGGAACAGTTTCTTCCACTCTGCCATCAGGGAGAAGGTACAGGAGCCTGAAGACACACACTCAGCGATTCAGGAAAGGCTTCTTCCCCTCTGCCATCAGGGAGGAGGTACGAGAGCCTGAAGACACACACTCAACAATTCCGGAACGGCTTCTTCCCCTCTGCCATCAGGGAGGAGGCACAAGAGCCTGAAGACACACACTCAGCAATTCAGAACAGCTTCTTCACCTCTGCCATCATGGAGGAGGTACAGGAGCCTGAAGACACACACTCAGCGATTCAGGAACAGCTTCTTCCCCTCTGCCATCAGGGAGGAGGTATAGGAGCCTAAAGACACAGACTCAGCGATTCAGGAACAGCTTCTTCCCCTCTGCCATAAGGAAGGAGGTACAGGAGCCCGAAGACACACACTCAGTGATTCAGGAACAGCTTCATCTCCTCTGCCGTGAGGGAGGAAGTACAGGAGCATGAAGACACACCCTCAACGATTCAGGAACATCTTCTTTCCCTCTACCGTCAGGAAGGGGTACAGGAGCCCGAAGGCACACACTCAGTGATGCAGGAACAGCTTCTTTCCCTCTGCCATCAGGGTAGAGTTACAGGAGCCTGAAGACACGCACTCAGCGATTCCGGAACGGCTTCTTCCCCTCTGCCATCAGGGAGGAGGTACAGGAGCCTGAAGACACACACTCAACGATTCAGGAACGGCTTCCCCTCTGCTATAAGGAAGGAGGTACAGGAGCCTGAAGACACACCCTCAGCCATTCAGGAACATCTTCTTCCCCTCTGCCGTCAGCGAGGAGGTATAGGAGCCAGAAGACACACACTCAGCGATTCAGGAACAGCTTCGTCCCCGCTGCCATTAGCGAGGAGGTTCGGGAGTCTGAAGACACACACTGAATGATTCAGGAACAGCTTCTTCCCCTCTGCCATCAGGCGGATGGTACAGGAGCCTGAAGACACACACTCAGTGATTCAGGAACAGTTTCTTCCCCTCTGCCATCAGGGAGGAGGTACAGGAGCCTGAAGACACACACTCAGCGATTCAGGAACAGCTTCTTCCCCTCTGCCATCAGGGAGGAGGTATAGGAGCCTGAAGACACAGACTCAGCGATTCAGGATCAGATTCCTCCCCTCTGCCATAAGGAAGGAGGTACAGGAGCATGAAGACACACCCTCAACGATTCAGGAACATCTTCTTCCCCTCTACCGTCAGGAAGGGGTACAGGAGCCCGAAGGCACACACTCAGTGATGCAGGAACAGCTTCTTTCCCTCTGCCATCAGGGTAGAGTTACAGGAGCCTGAAGACACGCACTCAGCGATTCCGGAACGGCTTCTTCCCCTCTGCCATCAGGGAGGAGGTACAGGAGCCTGAAGACACACACTCAACGATTCAGGAACGGCTTCCCCTCTGCCATAAGGAAGGAGGTACAGGAGCCTGAAGACACACCCTCAGCCATTCAGGAACATCTTCTTCCCCTCTGCCGTCAGCGAGGAGGTATAGGAGCCAGAAGACACACACTCAGCGATTCAGGAACAGCTTCGTCCCCGCTGCCATTAGCGAGGAGGTTCGGGAGTCTGAAGACACACACTGAATGATTCAGGAACAGCTTCTTCCCCTCTGCCATCAGGCGGATGGTACAGGAGCCTGAAGACACACTCTCAACGATTCAGGAACAGTTTCTTCCCCTCTGCCATCAGGGAGCAGGTACATGAGCCTGAAGACACACACTCAACGATTCCGGGACGGCTTCGTCCCCTCAGCCATCAGGGAGGTGGTACGGGAGCCTGAAGACACACACTCAACGATTCCGGAACGGCTTCTTCCCCTCTGCCATCAGCGAGGATGTTCGGGATCCTGAAGACACACACCCAACGATTCAGGAACAGCTTCGTCCCCTCTGCCATCAGGGTGGCAGTACAGGAGCCTAAAGACACACACTCAGTGATTCAGGAACAGTTTCTTCCCCTCTGCCATCAGGGAGGCGGTACAGGAGCCTGAAGACACACACTCAGTGATTCAGGAACAGTTTCTTCCCCTCTGCCATCAGGGAGTAGGTACAGGAGCCTGAAGACAAACACTCAGCGATTCAGGAACAGCTTCTTCCCCTCTGCCATCAGGGAGCAGGTATAGGAGCCTGAAGACACAGACTCAGCGATTCAGGAACACCTTCTTCCCCTCTGCCATAAGGAAGGAGGTACAGGAGCCTGAAGACACACACTCAGCCATTCAGGAACAACTTCTTCCCCTCTGCCATCAGGGATGTGGTACAGGAGCCTGAAGACACTCAACGATTCAGGAACAGCTTCTTCGCCTATACCGTCAGGGAGGAGGTACGGGAGCCTGAAGACACACACTCAACGATTCCGGAACGGCTTCTTCCCCTCTGCCATCAGGGAGGAGGTACGGGAGCCTGAAGACACACACTCAACGATTCAAGAACTGCTTCTTCCCCTCTGCCATCAGGGCGGAGGTACAGGAGCCTGAAGACACACACTCAACGATTAAGGAACGGCTTCTTCCCCTCTGCCATCAGGGAGGAGGTATAGGAGCCTGAAGACACACACTCAACGATTTAGGAACAGCTTCTTCCGCTCTGCCATCAGGGAGGAGGTACAAGAGCCTGAAGACACACACTCAGCCATTCAGGAACAGCTTCTTCTCCTCTGCCATCAGTTAAGAGGTACAGGAGCCCGAAGACACACACTCAGCGATTCAGGAAAGGCTTCTTCACCTCTGCCATCAGGGAGGAGGTACGAGACCCTGAAGACACACACTCAACGATTCCGGAACGGCTTCTTCCCCTCTGCCATCAGGGAGGATGTACAAGTGCCTGAAGACACACACTCAGCAATTCAGAACAGCTTCTTCCCCTTTGCCATCATGGAGGAGGTACAGGAGCCTGAAGACACACACTCAGCGATTCAGGAACAGCTTCTTCCCCTCTGCCATCAGGGAGGAGGTATAGGAGCCTGAAGACACAGACTCAGCGATTCAGGAACAGCTTCTTCCCCTCTGCCATAAGGAAGGAGGTACAGGAGCCCGAAGACACACACTCAGTGATTCAGGAACAGCATCTTCCCCTCTGCCATCAGGGCGGAGGTACAGGAGCCTGAAGACACACACTCAACGATTAAGGAACGGCTTCTTCCCCTCTGCCATCAGGGAGGAGGTATAGGAGCCCGAAGACACACACTCAACGATTTAGGAACAGCTTCTTCCGCTCTGCCATCAGGGAGGAGGTACAAGAGCCTGAAGACACACACTCAGCCATTCAGGAACAGCTTCTTCTCCTCTGCCATCAGTTAAGAGGTACAGGAGCCCGAAGACACACACTCAGCGATTCAGGAAAGGCTTCTTCACCTCTGCCATCAGGGAGGAGGTACGAGACCCTGAAGACACACACTCAACGATTCCGGGACGGCTTCTTCCCCTCTGCCATCAGGGAGGATGTACAACTGCCTGAAGACACACACTCAGCAATTCAGAACAGCTTCTTCCCCTTTGCCATCATGGAGGAGGTACAGGAGCCTGAAGACACACACTCAGCGATTCAGGAACAGCTTCTTCCCCTCTGCCATCAGGGAGGAGGTATAGGAGCCTGAAGACACAGACTCAGCGATTCAGGAACAGCTTCTTCCCCTCTGCCATAAGGAAGGAGGTACAGGAGCCCGAAGACACACACTCAGTGATTCAGGAACAGCATCTTCCCCTCTGCCGTCAGGGAGGAGGTACAGGAGCCCGAAGACACACAGTCAACGATTCACGAACAGCTTCTTCCCCTCCGCCATCAGGGAGGAGGTACAGGAGCCCGAAGACACACACTCAGCGATTCAGGAACAGCTTCTTCCCCTCTGCTGTCAGGGAGGTGGTACAGGAGCCCGAAGACACACAGTCAACGATTCACGAACAGCTTCTTCCCCTCCGCCATCAGGGAGGAGGTACAGGAGCCTGAAGACACACACTCAACGATTCAGGAACTGCTTCTTCTCCGCTGCCATTAGCGAGGAGGTTCGGGAGCCTGAAGACACACACTCAATGATTCAGGAACAGCTTCTTCCCCTCTGCCATCAGGGGGAAGTTACAGGAGCCTGAAGACACACACTCAATGATTCAGGAACAGTTTCTTCCCCTCTGCCATCAGGGGGATGGTACAGGAGCCTGAAGACACACACTCAGTGATTCAGGAACAGCATCTTCCCCTCTGCCATCAGGGAGGCGGTACAGGAGCCTGAAGACACACACTCAGTGATTCAGGAACAGTTTCTTCCCCTCTGCCATCAGGGAGGAGGTATAGGAGCCTGAAGACACAGACTCAGCGATTCAGGAATACCTTCTTCCCCTCTGCCATAAGGAAGAAGGTACAGGAGCCTGTAGACACACACTCAGCCATTCAGGAACAACTTCTTCCCCTCTGCCATCAGGGATGAGGTACAGGAGCCTGAAGACACTCAACGATTCAGGAACAGCTTCTTCCCCTATACCGTCAGGGAGGAGGTACGGGAGCCCGAAGACACACAGTCAACGATTCACGAACAGCTTCTTCCCCTCCGCCATCAGGGAGGAGGTACAGGAGCCTGAAGACACACACTCAACGATTCAGGAACAGTTTCTTCCCCTCTGCAATCAGGGAGGGGGTACAGGAGCCTGAATACACACACTCAGCGATTCAGGAACAGCATCTTCCCCTCTGCCATCAGGGAGGAGGTACAGGAGCCTGAAGACACACACTCAACGATTCAGGAACAGCTCCATCCCCTCTGCCATCAGGGAGGAGGTGCGAGAGCCTGAAGACACACACTCAACGATTCGGGAACACCTTCTTCCCCTCTGCCATCAGGGAGGATGTACAGGAGCCTGAAGACACACACTCAACGATTCAGGAACAGCTTCTTCCCCTCTGCCAGCAGGGAGGAGGTACGGGAGCCTGAAGACACACACTCAACGATTCAGGAACAGCTTCTTCCCCTCTGCCATCAGGGAGGAGATACAGGAGCCTGAAGACAGACACGTAGTGATTAAGGAACAGCTTCTTCCCCTCTGCCATCAGGGAGGCGGTACAGGAGCCTGAAAACACACACTCAGTGATTCAGGAACAGTTTCTTCCCCTCTGCCATCAGGGAGGAGGTACAGGAGCCTGAAGACACACACTCAGCGATTCAGGAACAGCTTCTTCCCCTCTGCCATCAGGGAGGAGGTACAGGAGCCTGAAGACACACACTCAACGATTCAGGAACGGCTTCCCCTCTGCCATAAGGAAGGAGGTACAGGAGCCTGAAGACACACCCTCAGCCATTCAGGAACATCTTCTTCCCCTCTGCCGTCAGCGAGGAGGTATAGGAGCCAGAAGACACACACTCAGCGATTCAGGAACAGCTTCGTCCCCGCTGCCATTAGCGAGGAGGTTCGGGAGTCTGAAGACACACACTGAATGATTCAGGAACAGCTTCTTCCCCTCTGCCATCAGGCGGATGGTACAGGAGCCTGAAGACACACTCTCAACGATTCAGGAACAGTTTCTTCCCCTCTGCCATCAGGGAGCAGGTACAGGAGCCTGAAGACACAGACTCAGCGATTCAGGGACAGCTTCTTCCCCTCTGCCATAAGGAAGGCGGTACAGGAGCCTGAAGACACACACTCAGCGATTCAGAAACATCTTCTTCCCCTCTGCCATCAGGGAGGAGGCATAGGAGCCTGAAGACACAGACTCAGCGATTCAGGAACAGCTTCTTCCCCTCTGCCATAAGGAAGGAGGTACAGGAGCCCGAAGACACACACTCAGTGATTCAGGAACAGCATCTTCCCCTCTGCCGTCAGGGAGGAAGTACAGGAGCCCGAAGACACACACTCAGCGATTCAGGAACAGTTTCTTCCCCTCTGCAATCAGGGAGGAGGTACAGGAGCCTGAATACACACACTCTGCGATTCAGGAACAGCATCTTCCCCTCTGCCATCAGGGAGGAGGTACAGGAGCCTGAAGACACACACGCAGTGATTCAGGAACAACTTCTTCCCCTCTGCCATCAGGGTGGCAGTACAGGAGCCTGAAGACACACACTCAGTGATTCAGGAACAGCTTCTTCCCCTCTGCCATCAGGGAGGTGGTACAGGAGCCTGAAGACACACACTCAGTGATTCAGGAACAGTTTCTTCCCCTCTGCCATCAGGGAGGAGGTACAGGAGCCTGAAGAGAAACACTCAGTGATTCAGGAACAGCTTCTTCCCCTCTGCCATCAGGGAGCAGGTATAGGAGCCTGAAGACACAGACTCAGCGATTCAGGAACACCTTCTTCCCCTCTGCCATAAGGAAGGAGGTACAGGAGCCTGAAGACACACACTCAGCCATTCAGGAACAACTTCTTCCCCTCTGCCATCAGGGATGTGGTACAGGAGCCTGAAGACACTCAACGATTCAGGAACAGCTTCTTCCCCTATACCGTCAGGGAGGAGGTACGGGAGCCTGAAGACACACACTCAACGATTCAGGAACAGTTTCTTCTCCTCTGCCATCAGTTAGTAGGTACAGGAGCCCGAAGACACACACTCAGTGATTCAGGAACAACTTCTTCCCCTCTGCCATCAGGGATGTGGTACAGGAGCCTAAAGACACACACTCAACGATTCAGGAACAGCTCCTTCCCCTCTGCCATCAGGGAGGAGGTACGAGAGCCTGAAGACACACACTCAATGATTCAGGAACAGCTTCTTCCCCTCTGCCATCAGGGGGAAGTTACAGGAGCCTGAAGACACACACTCAATGATTCAGGAACGGTTTCTTCCCCTCTGCCATCAGGGGGATGGTACAGGAGCCTGAAGACACACAGTCAACGATTCCGGAACAGTTTCTAACCCTCTGCAATCAGGGAGGAGGTACAGGAGCCTGAATACACACACTCAGTGATTCAGGAACAGCATCTTCCCCTCTGCCATCAGGGAGGAGGTACAGGAGCCTGAAGACACACACGCAGTGATTCAGGAACAACTTCTTCCCCTCTGCCATCAGGGTGGCAGTACAGGAGCCTGAAGACACACACTCAGTGATTCAGGAACAGCTTCTTCCCCTCTGCCATCAGGGAGGCGGTACAGGAGCCTGAAGACACACACTCAGTGATTCAGGAACAGTTTCTTCCCCTCTGCCATAAGGAAGGAGGTACAGGAGCCTGAAGACACACACTCAGCCATTCAGGAACAACTTCTTCCCCTCTGCCATCAGGGATGTGGTACAGGAGCCTGAAGACACTCAACGATTCCGGAACAGCTTCTTCCCCTATACCGTCAGAGAGGAGGTACGGGAGCCTGAAGACACACACTCAACAATTCCGGAACGGCTTCTTCCCCTCTGCCATCAGGGAGGAGGTACGGGAGCCTGAAGACACACACTCAACGATTCAGGAACAGCTCCTTCCCCTCTGCCATCAGGGAGGAGGTACGAGAGCCTGAAGACACACACTCAACGATTCAGGAACAGCTCCTTCCCCTCTGCCAACAGGGAGGAGGTACGAGAGCCTGAAGACACACACTCAGCGATTCGGGAACACCTTCTTCCCCTCTGCCATCAGGGAGGAGGTACAGGAGACTGAAGACAGACACTCAACGATTCAGGAACAGCTCCTTCCCCTCTGCCATCAGGGAGGAGGTACGAGAGCCTGAAGACACACACTCAACGATTCAGGAACAGCTCCTTCCCCTCTGCCATCAGGGAGGAGGTACGAGAGCCTGAAGACACACACTCAACGATTCCGGAACGGCTTCTTCCCCTCAGCCATCAGGGAGGAAGTACGGGAGCCTGAAGACACACACTCAACGATTCCGGAACGGCTTCATCACCTCTGCCATCAGCGAGGAGGTTCGGGATCCTGAAGACACACACTCAACGATTCAGGAACAGCTTCTTCACCTCTGCCATCAGGGAGGAGGTACAGGAGCCTGAAGACACACACGCAGTGATTCAGAAACAACTTCTTCAACTCTGCCATCAGGGTGGCAGTACAGGAGCCTGAAGACACACACTTAGTGATTCAGGAACAGCTTCTTCCCCTCTGCCATCAGGGAGGCGGTACAGGAGCCTGAAGACACACACTCAGTGATTCAGGAACAGTTTCTTCCCCTCTGCCATCAGGGAGGAGGTACAGGAGCCTGAAGACAAACACTCAGCGATTCAGGAACAGCTTCTTCCCCTCTGCCATCAGGGAGGAGGTATAGGAGCCTGAAGACACAGACTCAGCGATTCAGGAACAGCTTTTTCCCCTCTCCCATAAGGATGGAGGTACAGGAGCCTGAAGACATACACTCAGCCATTCAGGAACAACTTCTTCCCTCTGCCATCAGGGATGTGGTACAGGAGCCTGAAGACACTCAACGATTCAGGAACAGCTTCTTCCCCTATACCGTCAGGGAGGAGGTACGGGAGCCTGAAGACACACACTCAACGATTCCGGAACGGCTTCTTCCCCTCTGCCATCAGGGAGGAAGGACGGGAGCCTGAAGACACACACTCAACGATTCAGGAACTGCTTCTTCCCCTCTGCCATCAGGGCGGAGGTACAGGAGCCTGAAGACACACACTCAGCGATTCAGGAACAGCTTCCTCCCCTCTGCCATCAGGGAGGAGGAGTAGGAGCCTGAAGACACAGACTCAGCGATTCAGGAACAGCTTCTTCCCCTCTGCCATAAGGAAGGAGGTACAGGAGCCCGAAGACACACACTCAGTGATTCAGGAACAGCATCTTCCCCTCTGCCGTCAGGGAGGAAGTACAGGAGCCCGAAGACACACATTCAACGATTCCGGAACGGCTTCATCACCTCTGCCATCAGCGAGGAGGTTCGGGATCCTGAAGACACACACTCAACGATTCAGGACCAGCTTCTTCCCCTCTGCCATCAGGGAGGAGGTACAGGAGCCTGAAGACACACACGCAGTGATTCAGAAACAACTTCTTCAACTCTGCCATCAGGGTGGCAGTACAGGAGCCTAAAGACACACACTTAGTGATTCAGGAACAGCTTCTTCCCCTCTGCCATCAGGGAGGAGGTACAGGAGCCTGAAGACAAACACTCAGCGATTCAGGAACAGCTTCTTCCCCTCTGCCATCAGGGAGGAGGTATAGGAGCCTGAAGACACAGACTCAGCGATTCAGGAACAGCTTTTTCCCCTCTCCCATAAGGAAGGAGGTACAGGAGCCTGAAGACATACACTCAGCCATTCAGGAACAACTTCTTCCCTCTGCCATCAGGGATGTGGTACAGGAGCCTGAAGACACTCAACGACTCAGGAACAGCTTCATCCCCTATAACGTCAGGGAGGAGGTACGGGAGCCTGAAGACACACACTCAACGATTCCGGAACGGCTTCTTCCCCTCTGCCATCAGGGAGGAAGGACGGGAGCCTGAAGACACACACTCAACGATTCAGGAACTGCTTCTTCCCCTCTGCCTTCAGGGCGGAGGTACAGGAGCCTGAAGACACACACTCAACGATTAAGGAACGGCTTCTTCCCCTCTGCCATCAGGGAGGAGGTATAGGAGCCTGAAGACACACACTCAACGATTTAGGAACAGCTTCTTCCGCTCTGCCATCAGGGAGGAGGTACAAGAGCCTGAAGACACACACTCAGCCATTCAGGAACAGCTTCTTCTCCTCTGCCATCAGTTAGGAGGTACAGGAGCCCGAAGACACACACTCAGCGATTCAGGAAAGGCTTCTTCACCTCTGCCATCAGGGAGGAGGTACGAGACCCTGAAGACACACAGTCAACGATTCCGGAACGGCTTCTTCCCTTCTGCCATCAGGGAGGATGTACATGTGCCTGAAGACACACACTCAGCAATTCAGAACAGCTTCTTCCCCTCTGCCATCATGGAGGGGGTACAGGACCCTGAAGACACACACTCAGCGATTCAGGAACAGCTTCCTCCCCTCTGCCATCAGGGAGGAGGAGTAGGAGCCTGAAGACACAGACTCAGCGATTCAGGAACAGCTTCTTCCCCTCTGCCATAAGGAAGGAGGTACAGGAGCCCGAAGACACACACTCAGTGATTCAGGAACAGCATCTTCCCCTCTGCCGTCAGGGAGGAAGTACAGGAGCCCGAAGACACACACCCAACGATTCACGAACAGCTTCTTCCACTCCGCCATCAGTGAGGAGGTACAGGAGCCTGAAGACACACACTCAACGATTCAGGAACAGCTTCTTCCCCGCTGCCATTAGCGAGGAGGTTCGGGAGCCTGAAGACACACACTCAATGATTCAGGAACAGCTTCTTCCCCTCTGCCATCAGGGGGAAGTTACAGGAGCCTGAAGACACACACTCAATGATTCAGGAACAGTTTCTTCCCCTCTGCCATCAGGGGGATGGTACAGGAGCCAGAAGACACACACTCAACGATTCAGGAACAGTTTCTTCTCCTCTGCAATCAGGGAGGAGGTACAGGAGCCTGAATACTCACACTCAGCGATTCAGGAACAGCATCTTCCCCTCTGCCATCAGAGAGGAGGTACAGGAGCCTGAAGACACACACGCAGTGATTCAGGAACAACTTCTTCCCCTCTGCCACCAGGGATGTGGTACAGGAGCCTAAAGACACACACTCAACGATTCATGAACAGCTTCTTCCCCTCTGCCATCAGGGTGGCAGTACAGGAGCCTGAAGACACACACTCAACGATTCAGGAACAACTTCTTCCCCTCTGCCATCAGGGTGGCAGTACAGGAGCCTGAAGACACACACTCAACGATTCAGGAACATCTTCTTCCCCTCTGCCATCAGGGAGGAGGTATGGGAGCCTGAAGACACACAATCAATGATTCAGGAACGGCTTCCTCCCCTCTGCCATCAGGGAGGAGTTATGGGAGCCTAAAGACACACACTCAATGATTCAGGAACGGCTTCCTCCCCTCTGCCATCAGGGAGGTGTTATGGGAGCCTGAAGACACACACTCAACGATTCCGGAACGGCATCTTCCACTCTGCCATCAGCGAGGAGGTTCGGGATCCAAGACAAACACTCAACGATTCAGGAACAGTTTCTTCCCCTCTGCCATCAGGGAGGAGGTACAGGAGCCTGAATACACACACTCAATGATTAAGGAACGGCTTTTTCCCCTCTGCCATCAGGGAGGAGGTATAGGAGCCTGAAGACACACACTCAACGATTTAGGAACAGCTTCTTCCGCTCTGCCATCAGGGAGGAGGTACAAGAGCCTGAAGACACACACTCTGCAATTCAGAACAGCTTCTTCCCCTCTGCCATCAGGGAGGAGGTAAAGGAGCCTGAAGACACACACTCAGCGATTCAGTAACAGCTTCTTCCCCTCTGCCATCAGGGAGGTGGTACAGGAGCCTGAAGAAACACACTCAATGATTCAGGAATGGCTTCTTCCCCTCTGCCATCAGTGAGGAGGTTAGGGAGCCTGAAGACACACACTCAATGATTCAGGAACAGCTTCTTCCCCTCTGCCATCAGGGAGGAGGTACAGGAGCCTGAAGACACACACTCAGTAATTCAGGAACAGTTTCTTCCCCTCTGTCATCAGGGAAGAGGTAAAGGAGCCCGAAGACACACACTCAACGATTCAGGAACAGCTTCTTCCCCTCTGCCATCAGGGAGGCGGTACAGGAGTCTGAAGACACACACTCAGTGATTCAGGAACAGTTTCTTCCCCTCTGCCATCAGGGATGTGGTACAGGAGCCTGAAGACACACACTCAATGATTCAGGAACAGTTTCTTCTCCTCTGCCATCAGGGATGTGGTACAGGAGCCTGAAGACACTCAACGATTCAGGAACAGCTTCTTCCCCTATACCGTCAGGGAGGAGGTACGGGAGCCTGAAGACACGCACTCAACGATTCCGGAACGGCTTCTTCCCCTCTGCCATCAGGGAGGAGGTACAGGAGCCTGAAGACAAACACTCAACGATTCCGGAACGGCTTCTTCCACTCTGCCATCAGCGAGGAGGTTCGGGATCCTGAAGACAAAGGCTCAACGATTCAAGAACAGCTTCTTCCCCTCTGCCATCAGGGAGGAGGTATAGGAGCCTGAAGACACACACTCTGCAATTCAGAACAACTTCTTCCCCTCTGCCATCAGGGAGGAGATAAAGGAGCCTGAAGACACACACTCAGCGATTCAGTAACAGCTTCTTCCCCTCTGCCATCAGGGAGGAGGTATAGGAGCCTGAAGACACAGACACAGCGATTCAGGAAAAGCTTCTTCCCCTCTGCCATCAGGGAGGTGGTACGGGAGCCTGAAGAAACACACTCAATGATTCAGGAATGGCTTCTTCCCCTCTGCCATCAGTGAGGAGGTTAGGGAGCCTGAAGACACACACTCAATGATTCAGGAACAGCTTCTTCCCCTCTGCCATCAGGGAGGAGGTACAGGAGCCTGAAGACACACACTCAGTGATTCAGGAACAGTTTCTTCCCCTCTGTCATCAGGGAAGAGGTAAAGGAGCCCGAAGACACACACTCAACGATTCAGGAACAGCTTCTTCCCCTCTGCCATCAGGGAGGCGGTACAGGAGCCTGAAGACACACACTCAGTGATTCAGGAACAGTTTCTTCCCCTCTGCCATCAGGGATGTGGTACAGTAGCCTGAAGACACACACTCAATGATTCAGGAACAGTTTCTTCTCCTCTGCCATCAGGGATGTGGTACAGGAGCCTGAAGACACTCAACGATTCAGGAACAGCTTCTTCCCCTATACCGTCAGGGAGGAGGTACGGGAGCCTGAAGACACGCACTCAACGATTCCGGAACGGCTTCTTCCCCTCTGCCATCAGGGAGGAGGTACAGGAGCCTGAAGACAAACACTCAACGATTCCGGAACAGCTTCTTCCCCTCTGCCATCAGCGAGGAGGTTCGGGATCCTGAAGACACACACTCAACGATTCAGGAACAGCTTCTTCCCCTCTGCCATCAGGGAGGAGGTACAGGAGCCTGAAGACACACACTCAACGATTCCGGAACGGCTTCTTCCCCTCTGCCATCAGCGAGGAGGTTCAGGAGCCTGAAGACACACACTCAACGATTCCGGAACGGCTTCTTCCACTCTGCCATCAGCGAGGAGGTATAGGAGCCTGAAGACACACACTCAACGATTTAGGAATAGCTTCTTCCACTCTGCCATCTGGGAGGAGGTACAAGAGCCCGAAGGCACACACTCAGTAATGGAGGAACAGCTTCTTCCCCTCTGCCATCAGGGTGGAGTTACAGGAGCCTGAAGACACGCACTCAACGATTCCGGAACGGCTTCTTCCCCTCTGCCATCAGGGAGGAGGTACAGGAGCCTGAAGACACACACTCAACGATTCCGGAACGGCTTCTTCCCCTCTGCCAGCAGAGTGGAGGTACGAGAGCCTGAAGGCACACACTCAACGATTCCGGACGGCTTCTTCCCCTCTGCCATCAGGGAGGAGGTACGAGAGCCTGAAGACACACACTCAATGATTCAGGAACGGCTTCTTCGCCTCTGCCATCAGCGAGGAGGTTCTGGAGCCTGAAGACACACACTCAACGATTCAGGAACAGCTTCTTCCCCTCTGCCATCAGGGAGGAGGTACAGGAGCCTGAAGACACACACGCAGTGATTCAGGAACAACTTCTTCCCCTCTGCCATCAGGGTGGCAGTACAGGAGCCTGAAGACACACACTCAACGATTCAGGAACATCTTCTTCCCCTCTGCCATCAGGGAGGAGGTACGGGAGCCTGAAGACACACACTCAATAATTCAGGAACGGCTTCCTCCCCTCTGCCATCAGGGAGGAGTTATGGGAGCCTGAAGACACACACTCAACGATTCCGGAACGGCTTCTTCCACTCTGCCATCAGCGAGGAGGTTCGGGATCCTGAAGACACACACTCAACGATTCAGGAACAGCTTCTTCCCCTCTGCCATCAGGGAGGAGGTACAGGAGCCTGAAGGCACACATGCAGTGATTCAGGAACAACTTCTTCCCCTCTGCCATCATGGTGGCAGTACAGGAGCCTGAAGACACACACTCAGTGATTCAGGAACAACTTCTTCCCCTCTGCCATCAGGGAGGAGGTACAGGAGCCTGAATACACTCAACGATTCAGGAACAGCTTCTTCCCCTATACCGTCAGGGAGGAGGTACGGGAGACTGAAGACACATACTCAACGATTCCGGAATGGCTTCTTCCCCTCTGCCATCAGGGAGGAGGTACGGGAGCCTGAAGACACACACTCAACGATTCCGGAACGGCTTCTTCCCCTCTGCCAGCAGGGAGGAGGTACGGGAGACTGAAGACACACGCTCAATGATTCCGGAATGGCTTCTTCCCCTCTGCCATCAGGGAGGAGGTACGGGAGCCTGAAGACACACACTCAACGATTCAGGAACGGCTTCTTCCCCTCTGCCATCAGGGAGGAGGTACAGGAGCCTGAAGACACACACTCAACGATTAAGGAACGGCTTCTTCCCCTCTGCCATCAGGGAGGAGGTATAGGAGCCTGAAGACACACACTCAACGATTTAGGAACAGCTTCTTCCGCTCTGCCATCAGGGAGGAGGTACAAGAGCCTGAAGACACACACTCTGCAATTCAGAACAGCTTCTTCCCCTCTGCCATCAGGGAGGAGGTACAGGAGCCTGAAGACACACACTCAGCGATTCAGTAACAGCTTCTTCCCCTCTGCCATCAGGGAGGAGGTATAGGAGCCTGAAGACACAGACACAGCGATTCACGAAAAGCTTCTTCCCCTCTGCCATCAGGGAGGTGGTACGGGAGCCTGAAGAAACACACTCAATGATTCAGGAATGGCTTCTTCCCCTCTGCCATCAGTGAGGAGGTTAGGGAGCCTGAAGACACACACTCAATGATTCAGGAACAGCTTCTTCCCCTCTGCCATCAGGGAGGAGGTACAGGAGCCTGAAGACACACACTCAGTGATTCAGGAACAGCTTCTTCCCCTCTGCCATCAGGGAGGCGGTACAGGAGCCTGAAGACACACACTCAGTGATTCAGGAACAGTTTCTTCCCCTCTGTCATCAGGGAAGAGGTAAAGGAGCCCAAAGACACACACTCAACGATTCAGGAACAGCTTCTTCCCCTCTGCCATCAGGGAGGCGGTACAGGAGCCTGAAGACACACACTCAGTGATTCAGGAACAGTTTCTTCCCCTCTGCCATCAGGGATGTGGTACAGGAGCCTGAAGACACACACTCAATGATTCAGGAACGGCTTCTTCCCCTCTGCCTTCAGGGAGGAGTTATGGGAGCCTGAAGACACACACTGAACGATTCCGGAACAACTTCTTCCCCTCTGCCATCAGCGAGGAGGATCGGGATCCTGAAGACACACACTCAACGATTCAGGAACAGCTTCTTCCCCTCTGCCATCAGGGAGGAAGTACAGGAGCCTGAAGACACACACGCAGTGATCCAGGAACAATTTCTTCCCCTCTGCCATCAGGGAGGAGTTATGGGAGCCTGAAGACACACACTCAACGATTCCGTAGCGGCTTCTTCCACTCTGCCATCAGCGAGGAGGTTCGGGAGCCTGAAGACATACACTCAGTGATTCAGGAACAGCTTCTTCCCCTCTGCCATCAGGGAGGCGGTACAGGAGCCTGAAGACACACACTCAGTGATTCAGGAACAGTTTTTTCCCCTCTGCCATCAGTGAGGAGGTACAGGAGCCCGAAGACACACACTCAGTGATTCAGGAACAACTTCTTCCCCTCTGCCATCAGGGAGGAGGTACAGGAGCCTGAAGACACACACTCAACGATTAAGGAACGGCTTCTTCCCCTCTGCCATCAGGGAGGAGGTATAGGAGCCTGAAGACACACACTCAACGATTTAGGAACAGTTTCTTCCGCTCTGCCATCAGGGAGGAGGTACAAGAGCCTGAAGACACACACTCTGCAATTCAGAACAGCTTCTTCCCCTCTGCCATCAGGGAGGAGGTACAGGAGCCTGAAGACACACACTCAGCGATTCAGTAACAGCTTCTTCCCCTCTGCCATCAGGGAGGAGGTATAGGAGCCTGAGGACAGAGACACAGCGATTCAGGAAAAGCTTCTTCCCCTCTGCCATCAGGGAGGTGGTACGGGAGCCTGAAGAAACACACTCAATGATTCAGGAATGGCTTCTTCCCCTCTGCCATCAGTGAGGAGGTTAGGGAGCCTGAAGACACACACTCAATGATTCAGGAACAGCTTCTTCCCCTGTGCCAACAGGGAGGAGGTACAGGAGCCTGAAGACACACACGCAGTGATTCAGGAACAACTTCTTCCCCTCTGCCATCAGGGTGGCAGTACAGGAGCCTGAAGACACACACTCAGTGATTCAGGAACAGCTTCTTCCCATATACCGTCAGGGAGGAGGTACGGGAGCCTGAAGACACGCACTCAACGATTCCGGAACGGCTTCTTCCCCTCTGCCATCAGGGCGGAGGTACAGGAGCCTGAAGACAAACACTCAACGATTCCGGAACGGCTTCTACCCCTCTGCCATCAGGGAGGAGGTACGGGAGCCTGAAGACACACACTCAATGATTCAGGAACGGCTTCTTCCCCTCTGCCTTCAGGGAGGAGTTATGGGAGCCTGAAGACACACACTGAACGATTCCAGAACGGCTTCTTCCCCTCTGCCATCAGCGAGGAGGTTCGGGATCCTGAAGACACACACTCAACGATTCAGGAACAGCTTCTTCCCCTCTGCCATCAGGGAGGAAGTACAGGAGCCTGAAGACACACACGCAGTGATTCAGGAACAATTTCTTCCCCTCTGCCATCAGGGAGGAGGTACAGGAGCCTGAAGACACACACTCAACGATTAAGGAACGGCTTCTTCCCCTCTGCCATCAGGGAGGAGGTATAGGAGCCTGAAGACACACACTCAACGATTTAGGAACAGCTTCTTCCACTCTGCCATCAGGGAGGAGGTACAAGAGCCCGAAGGCACACACTCAGTAATGCAGGAACAGCTTCTTCCCCTCTGCCATCAGGGTGGAGTTACAGGAGCCTGAAGACACGCCCTCAACGATTCCGGAACGGCTTCTTCCCCTCTGCCATCAGGGAGGAGGTACAGGAGCCTGAAGACACACACTCAACGATTCCGGAACGGCTTCTTCCCCTCTGCCATTACGGAGGAGGTACGAGACCCTGAAGACACACACTAACGATTCCGGAACGGCTTCTTCACCTCTGCCATCAGGGAGGAGGTACGGGAGCCTGAAGACACACACTCAATGATTCAGGAACGGCTTCTTCCCCTCTGCCATCAGGGAGGAGTTATGGGAGCCTGAAGACACACACTCAACGATTCCGGAACGGCTTCTTCCCCTCTGCCATCAGCGAGGAGGTTCGGGATCCTAAAGACACACACTCGACGATTCAGGAACTGCTTCTTCCCCTCTGCCATCAGGGAGGAGGTACAGGAGCCTGAAGACACACACGCAGTGATTCAGGAACAACTTCTTCCCCTCTGCCATCAGGGTGGCAGTACAGGAGCCTGAAGACACACACTCAACGATTCAGGAACATCTTCTTCCCCTCTGCCATCAGGGAGGAGGTACGGGAGCCTGAAGACACACACTCAATAATTCAGGAACGGCTTCCTCCCCTCTGCCATCAGGGAGGAGTTATGGGAGCCTGAAGACACACACTCAACGATTCCGGAACGGCTTCTTCCACTCTGCCATCAGCGAGGAGGTTCGGGATCCTGAAGACACACACTCAACGATTCAGGAACAGCTTCTTCCCCTCTGCCATCAGGGAGGAGGTACAGGAGCCTGAAGGCACACATGCACTGATTCAGGAACAACTTCTTCCCCTCTGCCATCAGGGTGGCAGTACAGGAGCCTGAGGACACACACTCAGTGATTCAGGAACAACTTCTTCCCCTCTGCCATCAGGGAGGAGGTACAGGAGCCTGAATACACTCAACGATTCAGGAACAGCTTCTTCCCCTCTGCCATCAGGGAGGAGGTACGGGAGCCTGAAGACACACACTCAACGATTCAGGAACGGCTTCTTCCCCTCTGCCATCAGGGAGGAGGTACAGGAGCCTGAAGACACACACTCTGCAATTCAGAACAGCTTCTTCCCCTCTGCCATCAGGGAGAAGGTACAGGAGCCCGAAGACACACACTCAACGATTCAGGAACATCTCCTTCCCCTCTACCGTCAGGGAGGGGGTACAGGAGCCCGAAGGCACACACTCAGTGTTGCAGGAACAGCTTCTTCCCCTCTGCCAGAAGGGTGGAGTTACAGGAGCCTGAAGACACGCACTCAACGATTCCGGAACAGCTTCTTCCCCTCTGCCATCAGGGAGGAGGTACAGGAGCCTGAAGACACACACTCAATAATTCCGGAATGGCTTCTTCCCCTCTGCCATCAGGGAGGAGGTACAGGAGCCTGAAGACACACACTCAATGATTCAGGAACGGCTTCTTCCCCTCTGCCATCAGGGAGGAGTTATAGGAGCCTGAAGACACACACTCAACGATTCCGGAACGGCTTCTTCCCCTCTGCCATCAGCGAGGAGGTTCGGGAGCCTGAAGACACACACTCAACGATTCAGGAACAGCTTCTTCCCCTCTGCCATCAGGGAGGAGGTACAGGAGCCTGAAGACACACACTCAGTGATTCAGGAACAGCTTCTTCCCCTCTGCCATCAGGGAGGCTGTACAGGAGCCTGAAGACATACACTCAGTGATTCAGGAACAGTTTCTTCCCCTCTGCCATCAGGGAGGAGGTACAGGAGCCCGA